>NC_056567.1:2508191-2566316 GCF_013358625.1 Macadamia integrifolia | reverse complement strand
AATATGTAAAATGCATGTTTTACTACCCTAAATTTCACACATAAATGTGCTCATCAAGGTCCCACAGTCGAGTTTCCTGAAGAGGACTGGTGGACCCCTGAGGAGTTAGAGCACGGCACTGACTGCTTGTGCGAGAGCTGTGCTGCGGGACAGCAGTTCTGAGGCCGAGCTGAGCTCCACCTTGGAGGCCGTGCTGAGCTCCCATCTGAGGCCGAGCTGAGCTCTTCTATGTGATGCCGAGCTGGGCACAACCCTTGATGCCGAGCTGAGCTCCAGCCTTGATACCGAGCCGAGCTGTGTACTCTGATGGTTTTGATGTTTTCCTGTATATACTTGGTATTTGAATCATATTCTTTTTGTGTATATATCATGCCTTCGGGCCCAAATGTATATAATTATTATATCACAATTCGGGTATCAAGTATATGGGATTTATTCACAGGTAAAATTTAGTCTTCCGCTGATCTGATGAACTTATGTTAGTGTACGTATGCTGTGGTGGAATACAGTATCTGATGATCCTGGCAGGTTTGGGTTAACCGGTGTTAACTCGGTCACCGCTCCGGTTCAGTGTGAACGGGGTGTGACAGGGCATGCTTCTAACCTCCACCATTACACAACCTCGAGCTTTCCCCCAATGATATATCCAACACCTAAACCTCTACTAGGAAGGGTCGTAGCATAGGGATGTGTTATTCCTAACTGCGTGCTTTTATATGAGATAGTACAACTGCATAGCACTACTACGTCCCATTCCATGGGCGACCAATGCATTCGTTTCCAAGCCAACTATAAAAACTAGTCTAGCAATGCATCATATTCAATAATTTAAAATCATCAAACACATCCCTAACCGAGTGCTTTTATATGAGATTGTACGACTGCATAGTATTACCACATCCCATTCCATGGGCCACCAATACATTCGTTTTCAAGCCAACTATGAAAACTAGTCTAGCAATGCATCATATTCAATCATTTAAAATCATCAATCTTATAACTCATAACAAGGATAAGCATTTTACAATTAAAGTCACAACATAACAAATCATAAATGAATTTGATAATGCATAAGACAATGCATGCAAGTGGCAATCGTGGATGACTAGTTTACACATAGTAATAAAGTGATGACATGGCTAGTCTACCACAATAATGGGATGATGCAAAAACACTCTGAAAATAAAGTCAACGCCTCTTCCTACTTACTTGTTATGTACAATAGATCACGCCCAGTACGAGCGAGATCCAGCATGAGAAGACGCGAGTTCCTATCATAAAAACGTTGAGTTTAGTATGTCTCTACTTTAGGCTCATTACCAATGTGGTACGATGTCCTCAATGCATTTAAAATCACTATAGGAGGTTGCCCGACAAATTTGGGCCCAATCGGAACCCAAACTATCGGATTGGTAGGTTAACCAGTGGACCAGGGAACCCACCGGTCCTTGCCTACCGCTCAACCCAGGGGCTCTGAATGGATCGACAGGCCAGGAGTGGTGGACCAGGTGCCCACCGGTCCTCGCCCATCGCTCGGCCCAAGGGCTCTGACTGGACCGACAGGCCAGGAGCAGTCGATCAGGTGCCCACTAGTCCTTACTCATCGATCGAGCTAGAAGCTCAACCAAGAAAGGCGAGCTCTGGATTGGTGGGTCCAACCACTTCTAGGGCACCCACCAGTCAGAACTGGGATTTTTCTATTCACCTCCATTCTTCATCCCACCTTAGGGAAACCACAAGGGGTTGATTTGATCGCATATTTGACACATCTAAGGTCCCATTTTGTGATTCTAACCTAGATCTAGGATTGAATCAAAGTTTTAAGCTTGGATTTTACCTTTTTGCTCAAAAACACCTTCATACCCCAAATCCCCTTCTTCAACTCAAGAAGTCAGCAAATGCTTTTCAAATCTTACGATTTCTTCCTCTAAAACCTTCAAAAACAACATGTAGGTCTTTCATTAAACCTTAGATTCATATTCACAAGTGGGATTAACAAGATCTAAAGGATTTCTACCCGAATCATAGAGTTTCACTTAGGGTTTTTTGAGGGTTTAAGAAATATGGCCTATACTCACCTCAAATTGTAGATCTTGAGATAATGATCACTATTCTGGTGTTGAAATCGAAAGATCTAACCTCAGCGTCGTACAACGAGTGTGATACGCTACTTTTAAAACCTAGTTTACTTACACGATTGACCCGATTTAACCATGCAGGACCCGAACTAGAGAGGGTTATACGGGTTTCCTATGGACCATGATGATAAGGGTGACTTTGAACACAGGTTAGCCAGACAAGTCCGAGTCAGTGCCAGAGGAGATGGGTGTACCTAAGCCATGTACATGCACGTATCATAAGGCCATGTACGGGTAGTGCTGGTATGTAGCCGTATCCTAAAGTGTATGCATATTATATATCTCATGCCGAGAGTGAGAAACATGCCGAGAGTCGAATTCCATCGAAATCTCAATTGTTTGGCCGAGAGACGAACCCGCCCACCTGTGTGACCCACCCATGTGGATACTAGATATTCTCTAGTATAAATAGTACTTATTGTGTCTTTTCCTTTTTCTCATTTAATGCATTAAAGAGTTGGTGAGAAGAGTAAAGAAGAGAGAGAAAAGAAAGGAAGAAAAAGAGAACGAAGAAGAAGAAAGGAAAAGAAAAGGAGGAAGAAATGATTTTAAGCGACGCCGAGGTTTGATCTTCTCATTCCAGCGCCGAAAAAGTGATCCCCAACACAAGACCTACGATTTGAGGTGAGCTAAAGCTATACTTCTTAAACTTTCACCAAACCCCAAGTGAAACCCTTAATTTGGGTAGAGATTCCTTGAGATCTTGTAAATCCCACTTGAGATGATGAATCTAAGGTTTAATAGATGGTCTATGTGTTGATTTTGAAGGTTTAAAGAAGTGTTTATAAGATTTGAGAAGCATTGGTGATTTCTTGAGTTAAGAGGTGATTTTAGGGTTTTGGAAGAGTTCTTGAGCAAAGAAGGTAAGATTGCTTTTCAATCCTTAAATCTAACTTAGATCTAGGTTAGAATCATCTTATAAGACTTTAGATGTGTGAAAAATGTGATTAGAACAGTCCCATTTGGTTTTTCCAAGGTTGTGGAACGTTTCAAAGAAGAACAAAATTTTTCGCCCCCACAGTTGGGCGAAGACCGACGGGCGAAGCCACCCACCTGAGGACGCCGGCTAGTTGGGGCAGCACCACAGTTCCCACAAGCGGAAGAGGACCAGCGGGCTATCCGGCCCGCCTGTGAAGACCGCTGGGCGAAGACTGGTGAACTGTCTGGCCCACTTGTTGGCCCATCAGTTGGATTTTTGAGCCTGAATGGACCCAAAATGGGTGAACAACCTTCTTTTATTATTTTAAGCATGATTTAAACATCAAACATCATTAGCTTTGACCCCAAAGTGGTGAAGTGCTAACCTCGTTCGCTTATGATAGGTTCCACTAGAATTTACATTTCTCACGCCGGATCTCACCCGTACCGAACGTGAGCTTTTGTACCCAATAGGTAAGCGGGGAGAGGACATTTGAATTAATTTTAAGGCTTGTTTTTGCATCATTAAATTGTATCTAGACTAGCCATGTCATCATGCAAATTATGTGTAATTTAGTCATCCTCGTATGCCATTCGTACACATTGCTTGTGCATTCTAAACAAATGATTTATGATATGTGTGTTGTGCTTTACATTCTCAATGCTAAATGATTGATGTGCTTATGTGATGAATGGTTGGATTACTATGCATGATGCATTATTAGACTAGACGCCGTAGTCGGTTTAGAAACGAGTGCATTGGTGGCCCGTGGTATGGGACGCGGTGGTACTATATAATCGTACTTTGTCATATAGGTGCATGTGGTTTAGGATTATCATTCCCGTGCTACGACCCTTCCCAACAGGGGTTGAGGTGTTGGGTTATCACTTGGGGAGAAACAGTGGTCGCGGTTGTCCGATCATTGTGGTGGTTAGATATACACCTGGCTGGTCATTAGGACGGTCAGCAACCTCAGTGGTATATTCAAGAGAGCCAATTGTACTGCTTTTAAATTACTGGGGTCAGCACCTTTACTTTTTTGTCATTTACTTTTATGTTGAGAGCCAGTAGTCGGTATGCTTTACTTTTATGAGTACTCACAGTGGGCTTCTCCGACAAGCCTATGGGCGTATCACGAAATGGAGTTCGCTGCTCATACCCAGGGCTTACGCGCACTGTGGTTGTAAGTAGCACATAACCTAAGACTTAGTAATGTTGTTTAGGTGGATAAGATTTAAAATGAATTGCATAGCATATAGTGCATATGGATGTGGCTGTTTGTGTGGTCTTTCTTTTCACTTACTGAGCTAGTGAGCTCATCCCATGTGCACACCTCTTTTAGATGATTTTGCAGGTCACCCGCCTGAAGAACAGGAGTCGGGCCCCACTTTCAAGTTTTTCATTGAGGATTGGTGGGTCCCCGAGGAGTATGAGTACGGTGCTGATTGCATATGCGAAGGCTGTGCTGCGGAACCGCAGTAATGACACTGTACAGGATTTTGCTTTTTGATTCTTTTGATGACCTCCCCTTTTGTGTACTTGATACGTAAATTGTTATTCTTTTTGTGTAAATATCATGCCTGCGGGCTCACATGTACTTAGCTATATACTACAATTTGGGTATCAAGTATATTGAGGATATTTACGAGTAATTTAAGTCTTCTATTGAACTTTTGAACACTTATCTTATTAGATGTGGGTATGCTGTGGTGGGATACTGTATCAGATGATCCTAGCAAGTTTGGGTTAACCGGAGTTAACTCGGTCATCGGTCCGGTTCTGTGTGAATGGGGTGTGACGACGGTGGTACCAAAGCGTGATGCTCTATCCACTCATAGCATACCATTTAGATCCCTTAGAATCTATAATAGAAGATGGGGTTGGGTAAATGTAAAAACTTTAAGGAATTAAAAGCCATAAAAAGAAAAAAATGATGGTTGCATTTAATTATTGCATTTCATGGCATGCATTAGAGAAAATTTGCTTGGAATAAAAAACCCTAAATTGGAGAAATTAGGGCACGGTTGGATTTTCTCTCATAGATTGGGTAGTAAAGCCCAAAACTATGAATGAGTCACAAAGGAAGCATCATGTTCTCATGGAATGATTATTCTATGGAAAGAAACATGAAAAAAATCAAGTTTTGGGAATTATAAATGGATTCAACACCCAAAATATATGTTCCAAGAAGAGAAATCTAGAAGAGACTTACTTGAGAGTGAAAAGCACTTGGATCTTCCAAAATCCGTGGAATCGTTGAGTGAAATCGTGAGCGAATGCGCCAAGTAACCCTCCAAAATCACCCTGAGTTGAGCCAAGGTAGAAGATGGGAGAAATGAGGGTTGAAAGAGGCTTAAAAGCCCCTTTAATGTCCACCTCGGGTTGGATCGGCGGGCCTAACCCGAGCTACCCATCAATGGTTGCCAGCCGGTGGCAGCTTGCTGGCTGGGAGAAAAAAAAAGATAATAATAATAATAATAACACAAAAAAGGGGGTCGAGTGGGACCACCGTCCTACTTGTTGAAGTGTTAGCACAGTACTCTCGGGGCTAAGCTGTGGCTAGATGCAAGACATTAGACACTACAATACCCCGTGTTTTGGCATATGATTATGTGTTTATATAAATTCTAAGGTACTTAACAATTTTTTTTTGTACGGCATGATCTAGGTGCAAGGACACGATGGTACGCCCTAGATCTGGTAGCAATGCTTGAGGAACCTCACGTGGTCCTCGTCCTATCGGTTGACCACCAAATCCTCGAAGGTCCCGCTCTGTGGGGCAAACCCCACTTCCAGAATCTCAAGAAACCCTTGACCAGGGTGTGGCACAAAGGGACCCACCTTTGACCACACTTTCGGATCCTCCACCTGTCATCACTCTAAGTGATGTTGCAGCCATAGTTTAGCAGTCACAGCAAGACTTCCAGCAACAAATGCTCCAGTAGCAGTAGGCATTTATGGCTGCTATACAGCAACAATTTGACCTTCCTCAACCTGATCAACATGCTCAAATAATTACTCCATAAGACCCACCTGTAGAGTCTGGTATGGGACCACAAGTCGGAGGTACACCTCCAATTCTGCCATTCAGCACTCCTCCGGTGCCCCCTCCGTACCCTTACTATCCGGTATATGTACCCCGTCGATGAATAATATGATAAGGGTTGTGGAATCTTTCAAGAGGAACTTGCCACCTGTATTCTCTAAGGTGGGGAGTGATCCTCTAGAGCCGGACCAGTGGATCCAAGAGCTGAAAAAGATATTTGAGGTAGTTGAGTGCACTGAGGCACAGAAGCTTATTTGTGCAGGGCTGCAACTCAAGAATGAAGCCAACTCTTGGTGGCAAGCCTCTGAGCTTATATTGTTTGCCACACATCCAGAACCCTCATAGAAGCAGTTAAAGGAGTTGTTTTTGGCAAACCATTACCCTCGTAGCTTCAGAGACCGTAAAGAGACGAAATTCATTGCCTTGACTCAAGGGAATAAGACTATCCTTGAGTATCAGTAGCAGTTTGAAAGCTTGTTCCATTTTTCCCCTAGGCATATGAGGTCAGCTGAAGAAAAGGCTGCAAGGTTTTTGAAGGGATTAAAGGCATCTATTGGTTCAGTGCTTGAGGTCTTAGATTTAATAGATTATGGCTAGATTGTGCAAAAAGCTAAAACTATGGAAGATAAGCAAAAGGGAGAATAATCCCTCACACCTGGATTGTGGAAGAGGACTAATCCATTTCTAGAGATGGGAAACTCATCCAAGTTATACCGTGGCTCATATAGTTCTGGGCCTACATATAAACAGCCCTATAGGCCATCTGGCTACCTTCCTCGACCAGCTGGTGGTCCGGGCTCTACATCTTTTCGTTCGAACACTAGTATGGTGCATATAGTCACAAGGCCACCCCGTCCCCTATCTACATCAGGTCAAGTACAAAGGGGCCCTACCCCAGTTTTGGCATCACAGATCCGTTACTTTAATTGCCACTCTTATGGGTATTATACCAAAGACTGTCGAGTCAGACCAGCCTTACCATCTAGTCAGCCCTCAGTGTACAAACCTCCCTTAACTTGGGGGAATCAACCGCAAGGAAGAATGTATGCCTTATCAGCTGAGGAAGCTAAGGCCAACGCAAAAGTGGTAGCAGGTACATTTTAATTTAATATTTTCCTTATGCTGAATTTAAATGACCTGCTATACTTATATGCATTGTTGCACTAGGTGTTCTACCTATATCGGGTATACCAGCCTATGTCTTGTTTGATTCAGGAGCTACACATTTGTTTATATCTAAGAGATTTATTGAGAAACTTGGTATGTCACCGAGGACACTAGATCATGAGATGATTGTTAGTATGCCTACAGGAAAAGTTACACAGTTGAAGGAGGTGTACGGGCCATGCCCAGTTGAAATCAGTGGAAAGAAATTGAATGCACAATTCATCAAGTTCAATATGTAGAATTTTGACGTTATACTGGGCATGGATTGGTTGTCGACCCATCGAGCAAATGTGATGTGTGCCAAAAAATTAATTAGGATGACAAATGATGAAGGGAAAGAACTGGTATACCAAGCAGATAAAATAAAACGGGCTAGAAAGGTCCTCATCTCCGCTCTTCAAGCGATAAAGTTGTTGGAAAGTGGATGTTTGGGTTACTCAGCATCAGTACTTGATGTTGATGCAAGGGTTACACCTCTAGAAGAGGTGGAGGTGGTTAAAGAATTTTTCGACATCTTTCCAGATGATCTGATGCATCTACCGCCTGATAGAGAGTTAGAATTTGTCATAAACTTGATTTCTGGAGCAGCTTCAGTGTCAAAAACTCCATACAGGATGGCACTAGCCGAATTGAGGGAGTTACAGATGCAGTTACAAGAATTATTGGAGAAGGGGTTTATTCGCCCAAGTGTTTCATCTTGGGGTGCCCTTGTATTGTTTGTCAAGAAGAAGGATGGCAGCTTGCCTATGTGCATCGATTATCGGGAATTGAATAAGCTAACCATTAAGAACCGATATCCATTGCCACGTATTGATGATTTGTTTGACCAACTACAAGGTGCAAATTTATTTTCAAAGATAGACCTTAGATCAGGCTATTATCAGCTCAAGATAAAGAGCGGTGACATACCCAAGACAGCTTTCAGGACTCGGTATGGTCACTATGAGTTCCTAGTGTTATCTTTTGGATTAACCAATGCACCGGCAGCATTCATAGATTTAATGAATCGAGTATTTCACGATGTCTTGGATAAATGGGTAATTATTTTTATTGATGACATCTTGATCTACTCTAAGACAGAAGAGGAGCATACTCAACACCTGAAGATGGTATTACAGAGGCTGAGAGAACAACAATTGTTTGCCAAATACAGTAAATGTGAATTTTGGCTTAAGCAAGTTGGATTCCTGGGACACATAGTGTCTAAGAATGGAATCGAGGTGGATCCTAACAAGGTGAAAGCAGTAGTAGAGTGGAAAACCCTAAGAACGTTACAGAAATTAGAAGTTTTTTGGGTTTAGCTCGGTACTACCGGTGCTTCATTGAGAATTTTGCTCGGATCTCAGCACCAATGACTAAGTTAACCAAAAAGGGGGTAAAATTTGAATGGACAGAGGAATGTGAGAAGATTTTTCAGGAATTGAAGAAAAGGTTGGTGTCAGCCCCTATGTTGACCATCCCTGAAGGCATAGGTGGAATGACATCCATACTGATGCCTCTAAGGTCGGGTTGGGTTGTGTTCTCATGCAACGCGGTAAGGTGATAGTGTATGCATCCTGATAACTACAGGAATATGAGAAGAACTACCCCACTCATGAATTGGAACTAGCTACAGTAAGCCGATCATCTATCATCCATATCGCATCCATCCCCTTAGGTGTGCGTGGTAGTCCGGTGATAAAGTCCATCGTAATCCTATCCCACTTCTAATCCGGTATTGGGAGTGACTAAAGAGTACCATAAGGTCGATGCTTCTTAGCTTTTAATTTTTGGCATGTAAAGCAAGTCGCCACATATAGGGCTATTGTGGTTTTCATGCTTGGCCACCAATAGTTTTGTTTGAGGTCCTTATACATCTTTTTACTTCTAGGGTGGAGTGAGTACTCAGATCTATATGCTTCCTGCACTATCTTGTCTTGTATCTCTAAATCATTGGGCACACACAACCTACTTTGAAACAATAATGCCCCGTCGTTGGCTAAAACGAAGTCAGGGTTATTCATTTGTTTGCTCTCAAATCTTAATTCTGATCCGTTGTAACTCAGGATCCAAAGGTTGTTTCATTATCGCCTCTTGCCTAATAGACGGGTGTACCTGTAGAGCTGCCAAGGATACAGTTAACCATTTAATGTTTTCTAGTTGATGTTCAAGCTCTTAGGTTGCTCCTTCATATAAGAGGGTTTCATCCATTAGCATCACCTCAGTTACGAGTTGCGAGCTGACTGCTAAGTATGAGAGTGACACAGTCTGTGCGTTCTGACTCAATACATCTGCCACTACATTAGCCTTGCCAGGATGATACTAAATGTCATAGTCATAGTCCTTTATGAGCTTGAGCCATCTCCTCTGCCTCATGTTCAAATCTCTTTGGGTGAAAAAGTACTTAAGGCTTTTGTGATCACTGTATATCTCACACTTCTCCCCATACAAATAGTGTCGCCAAATCTTTAGGGAAAAAATGACTCTGCTCATTTCATTTCCATCAAGACCAAATTCTTTATGGCGAAGTTAGCACAACTTTATATGGATAACATAGTGCGCTTGCATAGAGTGCCAGTGAGCATTGTGTCAGATAGGGACCCAAGGTTCACTTTCAGATTTTGGAAAAGTTCCTAGCATGCTTTGGGATCACAAGTGAACTTAAGTACTACTTTCCACCCACAGACTGATGGTCAGTCAGAGCAAACAATACAGATATTAGAAGACATGCTTAGGGTATGTGCAATGAAAATGTGTGATAGTTGGAAAGAATATATAGCCCTTATGGAATTTGCCTATAACAACAGTTATCAAGTTACAATTGGGATGGCACCATATGAGGCATTATATGATAGGAAGTGTAGAACTCCTCTGTATTGGAATGAGGTAGGCGAACGCCGAATGTTAGGACCCAAAATGATACAGATGACATGTGACAAGGTTGATGTTATCAAAGAAAGGATTAAGGCAGCTCAGTCATGTCAAAAGAGCTATACAGACATCTGTAGGAAAGACATTGAGTTTCAAGCAGGAGAAAAGGTGTTTCTCAAGATTTCTTCTACTAAAGGGTTGCATAGGTTTCATAGAAAGGGTAAGTTGAGCCCGAGATACATTGGCCCATTGAGATTTTGACTCGGGTTGTCTCAATAGCTTACATGATTACTCTTCCACCTTCACTTGGAAATGTTCATAATGTATTCCATGTATCCATGTTGAAGTGATACGTTCATGATCCATCGCATGTGTTACCCATAGAACCAGAATATCTAGAAACTGATATGATTTATAGAGAATAGCCAGCTGAAATCTTGGACCAAAAAGTGAAAACCCTTCGCAATCACTCCATTTCCTTCGTAAAGGTGCGATGGGATAACCATTCACTTGAAGAAGCATCTTGGGAGAAAGAAGATGAAATCCAATCCAAGTACACTCATCTTTTCGATCAACCAGGTATGCCAATTTCGAGGATGAAATTTTTCAAAAAGGGGGGGGGTAAATGTGATACCCTACTTTTAAAACCTGTTTTACTTACATGGTTGACCCGATTTAACCATGCAGGACCCGAACTAGAGAGGGTTAAGGCAGGTTCCCTATGGACCATGATGGCAAGGGTGACTTTGAACACAGATTGGCTAGACAAGTCCGAGTCAGTGCCAGAGGAGATGGGTGTACCCAAGCCGTGTACATGCACATATCATAAGGCCATGTATGGGTAATGCTGATATTTAGCCATATCCTAAAGTGTATACATATTATATATCTCGTACCGAGAGTGAGATACATGCCGAGAGTCGAATTCCATCAAAATTTTAATTGTTTGGCTAAGTTTCGACCAACAGGTGGGCGGTCACAGGCGGGCGAACCTGCCCACCTGTGTGACCCACCCATATGGCTACTAGATATTCTCTTATATAAATAGTATTTATTGTGTCTTTTTCTTTTTCTCATTTAATGCATTAAAGAGTTGGTGAGAAGAGTAAAGAAGAGAGAGAAAAGAAAGGAAGAAAAAGAGAACGAAGAAGAAGAAAGGGAAAGAAAAGGAGGAAGAAATGATTTTAAGCGACGCCGAGGTTTGATCTTCTCATTCCGGCACCGGAAAAGTGATCCCCAACACGAGTCCTATGATTTGAGGTGAGCGAAAGCTATACTTCTTAAACTTTCACCAAACCCCAAGTGAAACCCTTGATTTGGGTAGAGATTCCTTGAGATCTTGTAAATCCCACTTGAGATGATGAATCTAAGGTTTAACAGATGGTCTATTGTTGATTTTGAAGGTTTAAAGAAGTATTTACAAGATTTGAGAAGCATTGGTGATTTCTTGAGTTAAGAGGTGATTTTAGGGTTTTGGAAGAGTTATTGAGCAAAGAAGGTAAGATTGCTTTTCAATCCTTAAATTTAACTTAGATCTTGGTTAGAATCATCTTATAAGACCTTAGATGTGTGGAAAATGTGATTGGAATAGCCCCATTTGGTTTTCCCAAGGTTGTGGAACGTTTCAAAGAAGAAGACAAAATTTTGCCCCCACAGTGGGCGAAGATCGACGGGCGAAGCTGCCCGCCTGAGAACGCCAGCCTATTGGGGCAGCACCTCAGTTCCCATAGGTAGGCGAGGACCGACGACTGAACCCGTCCGCCTGAGGGGGCCCACCGATTGAACCGATAGGCTATTCGGCCCTCCTGTGAAGACCGGTGGGCGAAGACATGTGAGAAGTCTGGCCCATCTGTTGGCCCATCAGTTGGATTTTTTAGCCTGAATGGGCTCTTATGAGGAAAAATATGTCACATTCCTCAGCACGGCTGAAGCATGTACGCAAACCTGAAAAGGACTGAGTCGCTACCTCGGCATCCATCAGGCCATGCTATCATCTCGGTCTCCATCAGGCTGTGCTACTGCCTCGGCCTCAGTCATGCCGTGCTACTGCCTCGGCATCCATCAGGCCGTGCTATCACCTCGGGCTCCATCAGGCCGTGTTGCCACCTCGGCCTCCATCAGGCCATGCTACTGCCTCGACCTCAATCATGCCATGCTACTGCCTTGGCCTCCATCAGGCCGTGCTACTACCTCGGCATCAATCATGTTGTGCTACTACCTCGGCCTCCATCAGGCCGTACTACTGTCTCAACCTCAATCATGCCGTGCTACTACCTTGGCATCCATCAGGCCGTGCTACTGCCTTGGCATCCATCAGGCCGTGCTGTCACCTCGGGCTCCATCAGGCCGTGCTGCCACCTCGGCCTCCATCAGGCCATGCTCCACCTCGGCCTCCATCAGGCCGTGCTCCACCTCATCCTCCATCAAGACATGCTACTGCCTCGGCCTCCATCAGACCGTGCTACTGCCTCGGCCTCCATCAGGCCGAGCTGCCACCTTGGCCCGATGTCAACAACAAGGATTCCAGAAACTTGTTTTCGTCCACCCCTACATTCAAGGAACGTAGTCCCTCTTCCGGAGGACAGGACTCTATCCACTACACGTCATCACGACGTCACACGGTTGATCTTTCCTAGTTAAGAGGGGAATATTCCAGGAATATTACGAGAATCACAGAGCCACTCCCCTTGAAGACTCCACGCCTAAGCAGGACTCTTCACAATCGTCTCCCACTTGCCCTCCATCAGCAGCCTATAAATACCAAGGTAAGCCTCCATCACAGGGGATGGATGACTCACTTCTTATACTGTAAAAGCTCTCTTGAGCATCTATTGTGGAAAGGTCTAACTTAGGCATCGGAGAGTCCCCTGTCGGGTCAGCCCGGCTCTCCTTGTCATCTCTTCTGTGCAGGTTGGCCAAAGCACCAGGAACTGCAGGAGAGATAGTCCGGTCTAATTTTTTCGCATCAGGCCCAAAACGGGCGAACAACCTTATTTTATGATTTTAAACATGATTTAAACATCAAACATCGTTAGTTTTGACCCCAAAGTGGTGAAATGCTAACCTCGTTCGCTTTTAATAGGTTCCACTAGAATTTACATTTCTCACGCCGGATCTCACCCGTACCGAATGTGAGCTTTTGTACCCAACAAGTAAGTGGGGAGAGGGTATTTGAATTTATTTTAAGGCTTGTTTTTGCATCATTAAATTGTATCTAGACTAGCCATGTCATCATGTAAATTATGTGTAGATTAGTCATCCTCGTATGCCATTCGCACACATTGCTTGTGCATTCTAAACAAATGATTTATGATATGTGTGTTGTGCTTTACATTATTAGTGCTAAATGATTGATGTGCTTATGTGATGAATGGTTGGATTACTATGCATGATGCATTATTAGACTAGATGCTGTAGTCGGTTTGAAAATGAGTGCATTGGGGGCCCGTGGTATGGGACGCGATGGCACTATGTAATCGTACTTTGTCATATAGGAGCATGTGGTTTAAGATTATCATTCTCCATGCTACGACCCTTCCCAATAGGGGTTGAGGTGTTGGGTTATCACTTGGGGGGAAGCAGTGGTCACGGTTGTCGGGTCACTATGGCGGTTAGACATACGCCCGGATGGTCATTAGGACTGTCGGCAACCTTAGTGGTATATTCAAAATGATCAATCGTACTGCTCTTAAATTGCTGTGGTCAACGCCTTTACTTTTCTTTCATTTACTTTTATATTGAGAGCCGGTAGTCAGCATGCTTTACTTTTCTGAGTACTCACGGTGGGCCTTCTCCGACAACCCTATGGACGTATCGTGAAATGGGGTTCGCGGCTCATACCCGGGGCATACTCGCATTGTGGTTGTAAGTTGCACATAACCTAAGACTTAGTAATGTTGTTTAGGTGGATAAGATTTAAAATAAATTGCATAGTATATAGTGCATATGGATGTGGCTGTTTATGTGGTCTTTCTTTTCACTTACTGAGCTAGTGAGCTCATCCCACATGCACACCTCTTTTAGATGATTTTGTGGGTCACCCGCCTGAAGATTAGGAGTCGGGCCCCACTGTCAAGTTTTCCATTGAGGATTAGTGGGTCCCCAAGGAGTATGAGCATGGTGCTGATTGCATGTGCGAGGGCTGTGCTACAGGACCGTAGTAATGACACCGTACAGGATTTTGCTTTTTGATTCTTTTGATGACCTCCCCTTTTGTGTACTTGATATGTAAATTGTTATTCTTTTTGTATAAATATCATGCCTGCGGGCTCACATGTACTTAGCTATATACTACAATTTGGGTATCAAATATATTGGGGATATTTACAGGTAATTTAAGTCTTCCGCTGAACTTTTGAATACTTATCTTAGATGTGGGTATGCTGTGGTGGGGTACTGTATCAGATGATCCTAGCAGGTTTGGGTTAATCGAAGTTAACTCGGTCACCGGTCTGGTTTTGTGTGAATGGGGTGTGACAACGAGCATCTTCTTCCCTTTTTCTTCCTTCTTCTCCCCTTCTCTTTCTTTCTTTTCTCTTTCTTCTTTACCCTTCTCACCCACCGTGTAAAACATTAAATGAGGGAAAAGAAAGGCATTAATTGCTATTTATAGCTGGGTCAAAATATCTAATGACCAGACTGGTAGGTCACACTGGTGGGTCCGACCCACCTATGACCACCCACTAGTCGGCCATAACTTAGCCGAATAATTGGGATTTTGATGGGCATTGACTCCCAACACATGTCTGACTCCCGATTTATGACTTATATTACGTACTCGACATAAAAAAGGCTATTTACCTTTATTATGTATACATGGCCTTGTGATACTTGCAAGTGCATAGCTTGGTCACGTGGACTTCACTAGGCACTGGCTCAGATCCTAAGTTTAGGGTACCCTTGCCATCATGTTCCATAGGGTACTCGTCTCAGCTCAATCGGGTTCAGATCTTGTATGACCAAATTGAACCAACTGGGTAAATAAAATGGGTTTAGAAGTAGGGTATCACATTTACCCCCCCTTTTTGAAAATTTCAACCTAGAAATTGTAGTACCTGGTTGTCCGAAAAGATGAGGATACGTGGCCTGAATGTCATCTTCTTTCTCTTAAAACGCTTCCTCAGGTGAATGATTGGCCTATCAAACCTTCACAAAAGTGATGGAGCGATTATAAAGGGTCTTTATCTTTCGGTCTAGAATTATAGCAGGCTATTCTTCGTAGGTCATATCAGCTTCTAAATATTCTAGTTTCACGGGCTGCACATGTGATGGATCATGGATGTACAACTTCAGTATAGAAACATGGAACACATTGTGAATATTTCTGAGGGAAGGTGGAAGAGCCGACATATACGCTACGGAGCCAACTCGTGCCAAGATTTCAAATGGGCCAATATATCTCAAACTTAGTTTGTCCTTCCTGTTGAATCTATGCAAACCTTTGGTAGGAGATATTTTAAGAAATACTTTCTACCCCACTTGGAATTCAATGTCCTTCCTACGGTTATCGGCGTAGCTCTTTTGACATGATTGAGTTGCTTTGATCATATCCTAAATGATATCAACCTTGTCATATGTCATTTGTATCATTTTCAATCCTAGTATCCGACGCTCACCTACTTCATCCCAATATAGGGGTGTTATGCACTTCCTGCTATATAGTGCCTCATATGAAGCCATCCCAATTGTGGCTTGATAGCTGTTGTTATAAGCAAACTCCATAAGAGGTATGTATTCTCCAACTATCACTCATTTCCATTGCACAGGCCCTAAGCATGTCTTCCAGTATTTATATGGTTCATTTTGATCACTCATCGGTCTATGGATGGAAAGCAGTACTTCGATTCACTTGTGTCCCCGAGGCTTGCTGAAGACTTTTTCAAAATCTAGATGTGAACCTTGGGTCTCTATTTGACACAATGTTCACAGGCACTCCGTGCAAATAGACTATGTGATACCTTGCTTTCCAAACCCAGTATAATTAACCGCATTGACTTGGTTTGATCATATAGGGGCTGAACCGAAGAGAACTGACATAGGTACTATATGGAATATTATAGCAAGGGTGACCTTGAACTCAGGTTGGCCTGACACGATCGAGCGGGTACTAAGTGTAATATGTGTACCCAAGCTTTTCACTTACACGCACCACGAGGGCATGTACAAAAAGTAAAAGTACGTACTAGTATTTGTGGGTACCATCGTAATCTAATGTTATGTGGGAGTTTATTCCCATTGAAGCCCACCTAAGATTTATCCCACCTGAGATTTAGCCCACCTGAGATATACCCACCTGAGATAGCCCACATGAGATATATCCACCTGAGATATAACCAACTAAGATATACCCACCTGAGATTTAGCCCAACTGAGATATACTGACCTGAGATAGCTCACCTGAGATATACCCACTTGGGATATACCCATTTGATATATAACCCACCTAAGATATACGCACCTGAGATTTAGCCCACCTGAGATTTAGAAGATATGTTGGGGCCTTAGGTATAAAAGGAGGGGAGACATTAATTGTCTTTTCTCTCATTAATGTTAGTTAGTCAGTAGGAGAGTAAAGAAGAGAGAGAAAGAAGAAGAATGGAAAAGAGGAAGAAGAAGAAAGAAGAAGAAGGGGAAGTTCACCATAGAGCTTCGCTGGAGCTGGGTCTTGGTATTTTGAGCCTGGATTAATGATCAGCTCACCGAGGTCTTTGATTTGAGGTAGGTATTACACACATTCCAAAGATTCTTAGGAAAACCCCATCCTTAAACACTCTTTTTGATTTTTGGAAAAGAACTCACTTGGATCTTGCTAATCCTACTTGGATAATCAAATCTAAAGTCTACTGAAATGTGTGTATAATGATTTTGAAGGATTTGAAAGGAGTGTTGGTGAAGATCTAGAGTATTTGGAGGTTCTTGAGAAAAAGAAAAGAAATTTGGGTTTTCATTGGAGTTCTTGGAAAAGAGGTAAGAATCTTCCTTTTCTTTTGATTTGATCTTAGATCTAGGTTTATGGTACATGATTGGACCTTAGACAAGTGATTTGAGTCGCCGGATCGTTCCCAAACAAGTTCCCTAAGCCGGAGGAAAGTCGGGAATGATATTGAAAAATTTTTGTTCAAATATTGAGGGGTATTTTTACCCCACCTGTCTTCTAGTTTTAGCCCACCTGAGTTTGCAGAACTCAGATTCTAGGCTCTAGAGTAACCGGCGGGCTAGAATTGGTGGCTATGGTCTTCTGGTTTTAGCCCATCTGAGTTTTTAGAACTCAGTTTTCAAGTTTTGGAGTAACTGGTGGGCTGAAACCGATGGGCTACATAGTCGCCCGATCTTCTGGTTTTAGGTCACCTAAGTTTTCAGAACTCAGTTTTCAGGTTTTGGAGTAACCGACGGGCTACATAGCCCACCGGTCTTTGGCTTTAGCCCACCTATCTTTCCAAAATTTTCAGAATTGGTCCAAATTTGATGGGTAACCCCCATTTATGACTCTAAACCCAATTTTAGTGTTCAAACATGATGATTTTGACCCTAACATAGTGAAATGATAAACCATTATATTTATGATAGGCTACGCTCAATATACGTGTACCCACACATCGGATCTTTTTTGTACCGGATACAAGCACCGTGTACACATACAAGTAAGTGGGAGTGGACTTTAATTTAATTTCAGAATGTTATGCATCATTTAACATATGTTAGTCTAGCCATGTCATCATATCACTTGTGTGTAGAATAGACATCACATATGCCATATCACGCATTTGAATGTGCATTTACATAATATACTATGCTTTGTGTTATGATGGAATGTTCATTATGTCTTGATGTATGTGATGGAAAAATATCATTTGGACATGATATGCATGCTAGATTCTAGATGCCGTAGACTGCTTAGAAATGAGTGCATGGTGGCACGTGGTATGAGATGCGGTGCCATTGTGTAATCGTACTATGCTCATGTAGGGGCATGTGGCTAGGATGTGATTTACCCTTATGCTATGACCTTTCCCAACAGGGGTTTACGTGTTGGGGGATCATTGGGGGGAAGCATTGGGTTACAATTGTTGAACTCCTGCAGCTGTTAAAAGAACGCACGACTGATCGCTAGGACAGTCGGTAACCCCGGTGATATATTCAGAGGGCCGATCGTACTGCTTTTATTTCAGGTGGAGTAACCCATTTACTTTTTATCATTTAAATTTATCGGGAGTTGGCCTGCTTTTAGAATTTCGATACCAGCGGTGGGCCTTCTCTGACAACCCTATGGGCATATTATGGGATGGGGTTCACGGCACGTATGCGGGGCATACATGCACTGTGATTGTGAGTAGCACAAAACCTATGACCTAGTAATGTTGTTAGGCTAATAGGGTTTAAATGAATTACATATAGGCGCATTTGTTTGGTGATTGTTTGTGTGGTTTACCTTGTGTGGTCTTCCATTCCACTTACTGGGCTAGTGAGCTCATCCCACATGCACAACTCTTTTTAGGTGTTTTTGCAGGTTATCTGCCTGGCGATCAGGAGCCAGGCCCCATTGTGGAGTTTTCATTTGAGGACTGGTGGGTCCCTAATGAGTTCGGGTGTGGTGCCAATTGTAAGTGCGAGGATTGTGCTATATGACAGCTGTGACTCCTGAGTGATTCTTTTTTTATGTACTTCCTTTTGTTAATTGATGCTTAAATAGTTGTATTTTTGTATATATATCATGCCTTCGGGCCCAAATGTATGTAACTTTTATAACTCAATTTGGGTATCAAGTATTTAGAAAATAATTACAGGTATAATTATGAACAGGTCTTTCGCTGAAAATTACAGGTCTAATCTTAAAATAGTAGATTATGCTATATCGCAATCACTGTATTGTTGATCCTGGCAGGTTTGTGAGTTAACCGGTGTTAACTCGATCACCGACTAGGCTTTGTATGGGTGGGGTGTGATAAAGGTGGTATCAGAGCCCGATGCTCTGCCTGCCTATAGCATACTGCTTAGACCCCGTAGAAACTATAATAGGTATGGGGTGCGTGAAGATAAAAACCTTATGAAAAAGTTAAAAGCCTTAAATTTAAATGTAAAAAAAAAAAATTGTAACTAATGCATTTATGGCATGCATGCATTATTAATATAAATCTTGGTTAACTAGTTTTGGAATTGTCATAATAGAATTCACTTAGTAGTGGAAATTTTAACAAAATTTTGGCAGTATAACGACGTAAAATGAGAAAACTAAAAAAATTTAAACATAAAAACCTGATAGACAACGAGATTAATATGATAATAACATATGGAGACCGTGTCGGCGACCATTAACCACATAGTTAAATATAAGTAAACCATTCAGGAATTCACAATTTCCATCAAGATCACAATAAACTTTAAGTACACAAGAAGAAATATATTACAAAATGAATGACAGATGCTGTCATCTCTTAAAGTTATACTAGTTCGATCACATAATTAAAGCAAAAAATTAACTATGAAACCCATAATAGGTAAGACTGTCAAATAAAGCTAAAAAGTCAAATATAAATGACAAATAAAAAGGTCAGGAGAAGATAATAGGTCATTAGTCTAGAGCACTAGTCGAAGTCGGAGTCGGAGTCGAAGTCAGAGCTAGAGACATCGAAAGACTCTCCTAAGTGGACCCGAGAGTCAATGCCAAGATGCATGTCCCAATGAGTGAATCGATCATGGAGGAGCACCACTCTCCTTTGTACATAACGAACATCTACGGAGATCACCCTAGAAGAGTAGTACATATCCCAGGTAAGTTGCCGAAACCTGGACTCCATCTCTCCAAACTGCCTCCACATATGAAGCTCTCTACTAGTGTTCTCCTCCACCCTCCTAAGAAGCTTCAACTCCCTGGCCGCACTCTCTCCAAGCTGACCTCTAAGCTCAGCCTGACTCTCTCTCAATGACCTCAACTCTGATAAGATATCCTGAAGGATAGGTGCCTCTCCAGTAGATGGCGGAGTTGAAGTTTATGTGCTAGAAGCACTAGGCATGTCCGGGCCATTGGCTCTGCCTGATCTGGAATTGCCAGCTCCATGGAGAGTAAGATCTGCCACACTAGTGTCCAAGGGCACCTCCTCCAAAACATCCTCCTCTTTGATCTCCTCCTGGTACAGAAGTGACTCCCATCATCTCTGGTACGCTCATCCTCCCCCATGGTCTCACCCTCCTCCTACTCTACATCCTCTTCCTCCTACTCCTTAGCTGCCCATGGCTCTATCATCAAGGTACACAGGTTCATTTGCCTCAAATTCTTGGTAGAGAACTTGTCCCTCGGGACCGATCCCTCCTCCTCAGAAAGGTCGATTGTGAAGTGCTCGAAGACTAGAGTAAGGGCTCTGCCATATGGTAGGCTGGAATCCTCGGGATGTAAGGTATGGTGATGCATGGATCTTAGCATGAAATAGGAGAGGCATAATTTAGGCACATTGCCTTCAAGGGTAGATAACAGGCAAGCAGCTAGGTACGTGGGCATGAAACCTACCTAGTTCCGGTGACCACTCCTAGGAGCTAGGTTGAACTGCACCAACCTAGCAAACGCCCTACCCTCAGGTGAAAAGTCCAACTCTGATGCTGTCCTCACTGGTGAACCACTAATCACCTCGTAGATGTGCTCTTGCGTTTCCCGGCTCATCAGTGGGCCTTTGCCTATGGTCCTGAGAGGATTGTAGTAGTGCATGCCCTTAGAGGAGATACCAAGAATCTCTACTAGTCTATCCATAGTAAGGATGATCTCTACACCTTCACCATACTGACTATGGCGAACACCCCCTCCTCCTCTATGGCCTCCAGGTTGCAGTAGAACCTCCTCACCAAATCCTTGTAGCACAGCCGGTCAAGGTTGAGAATGCACTCCCAACCCAGGGCAGAAAACCTCTCCAAGAGGTGAATACGAGAAAAGTGCCCCACATTCACCTGTTTCTTAAATATTACTAGTAGTAAATGGAAGGTACTCCACGATGACGTAGCTTTCGCACTATAGAAGACCATCTCATCATAGTCGGATGAGTCCTCCCATTCCCTAGATGGTGATGGGGCTGATGAACTAGACCCCACTCTCTCTTCCTAGCCTTGGAAGTCTTTCTCTTCCTTGAAGGCTCTACGGGTTCTTTGCCTCTTCTTGGTGGCATCCTGAAAATGCAAAGAAGAGAGGTAAGTACATGATATGAAATAAGAAGTTAAAGTATAAGAGTACCAAGTTGAGACAGATAGCAAAAGAAATGGAATCAAAGGGATGAAAATGATGAGCTAATAGCATATGGTAGAAAAGTTTTAGGAGATGTGATCTAAGCTAGTACATTACAAGTCATCAAAAAAGAAAAAAAACCCGGATACCTAAATTGGCCAAGTGATTCAAAATACATAGATAAGGAGTATGCGGATGGAATCCACTAAGCAAATGAAGCAAAGTGATGAATAGGAAATGCATGGGTGATTGAGGTTTACAATGATCCCAAATAAGAGGTAGTCTTAATGCATGAAGCAGTCCAAGGATGTATACAATGAATATATCCTTTCAAGAGAACACGAAATGCCATACTAGGTTAAGCAAGAGATAGCATATCCCTAATTGGGTTTGGGATAAGAAATTCAAGGATTTCAAACAGGTATATCGACCAAGTAGAAAATTTTCAAATTTGGAAATTTTAGTCAAATGAAGGGTTTACCTTATAAGGGAAACAAATAATCCTGATTCTAATATACGGGAGGATTTATGATTTAAATCTAAACAATGATTCAAGATTTGGCCGGATAAACTTTTCCTAATATAGATGCCCTCTTTTGAGCAAGTTATATAAGGGTTTTTTTTTTTTTTTGGAACAATCATGCAATCCAATTGGGGAAAATTTCAAAGGAATGGTTAGGGAAGCCAAGAGAAGCCTAATATTACAATGGAAACAAAGGAATTCATAATGTGGATGCTAGATTGACATAGATAAGAGAGATGCATAATAAAATCCCCAAAATCAGAGGTTAGGGCATAAAAAGGGGAAAATTTTCTCCAATGCTCCCATTTCATAGATCAAACTACTTAGAAACTTAAAATCTAAGCTTTACATTAGAATATGAATCATTTTCCATGGAGAAAATCAAAGAATAAACCAAAGCCCCAACCACATTGGAAGTTTTTCCATTTCAAAGGGGGAACCCAGAAATTTTGAGAAATGAAGGGTTTGGGAGTTACCTTGAAGAGGGAATGATAGTGATGGCAAACTCAAGTGGATCGTTGAGCCAATTTGGTGAGTCGAGTCATAGTAAATCACCCAAGAATCACCCAAGGTCGCCTGAGTTCGAAGGAAAGGGAAAGGAAGAGAAACTAGGTGGAAAATAGGGTTTAAAACCCTTTAAAATCTCAGCCTTGGGTAACTCCAGTGGCTAAAATCAACAGGGTTCAGCCAGCCAGGCCCGTCGATCTTTATCCCATCGATTTTGATAATAAAGGCCTGACTCTACCGATGGATCCTACAAGGCCTGCTTTGGTGGGTTTGATTGCCATTTTTGAAAAATTATGGGTGTATGGAGAAAATTTGGCCAACATGTTTATTGAGATACAAATTGGAGGTTGAATTGATATATGCATTTTCCTTGACTGCTTTAAGGGTGTTAGTGCACAGGGATACGCACTAAAATTCGATCTATTGTGTAATGAGTTACAATACTAACTCATATGAAATTTTTATGCAAATCAGGTACACTTAACGATGGTACGCACTAGATCTGAGGGTGTTGCTCGGGGTGCACCTCGAGGTACTTGTCCTATTGGTAGGCCACCAATCAATAGGAGGCCTCAGCCTATGGGGCAAACATCCAACCCATAACCTTAAGAGACAACTCATCAGAATGTGGCTCATGAGGATCCACCCATGGCTACACTTCCTGATCCTCCACCAATACTTACCCTTGGTGATGTTGAGAAGTTGATTCAATAATTGAATCAGCATCTCCATAGCAGATTCTCTAGCAACAATAGGCATTTATGACTGTTATGCAACAACAGTGGTATGCTACACTACCATGTCAACTTCCTTAGGTAGATATTCCACAAGGTCCAACTGGAGGGTCTGGTGTTGGGGTACAGGTTGGAGGTACACCACCTGCCATTAACCCTCAAAACCAAATTGCAGGTACATCACCCATACTACCTTAAGGTGCACCTCCGTATATAATGCCACCTCCTTACCCATACCATCAGACGTGTGCACCATATTTTCAACCAGTGGGCCATACCATAAGAGTGGTGGAGTCATTCAAAATGAAACTACCACCTATATTCACTAAGGTGGGTAGTGACCCTTTGGAGCCAGATCGATGGATCCAAGAGATTGAGAAGATATTTGAAGTGATTAAGTGCATTGATGCTTAAAGGATTATTTATGCGGGGTTACAGTTTAAGAATGAGGCCAACTCCTGATGGCAAGCCTCAAAAGCTATATTGTTTGTTACACACCCAGAACCCACATGGGAACAATTCAAGGAATTGTTCTTAGCAAACTACTACCCTCGTAGTTTTAGAGACTACAAGGAAGCGGAGTTCTTGGCCTTGACTTAAGGAAGCAAGTCTGTCCTTGAGTATCAACAACAGTTTGAGGCCCTATTCTACTTTGCACCCCCTCACATGAAGTTAGCTGAAGAAAAGGGTAAGAAATTTCTAAAAGGATTAAAGGTATCCATTGGCACGATACTTGAGGAATTCGATCTCATCGACTATACCTTGATTGTACAGAAGGCTAAAACCATGGAAGATAAAATGAAAATCGAATCGTCCCTTACACCTGGAGTATAGAAGAGAGCGAACCCTTATATAGATTCGGGTCTCCAGCGTAAGAATTTTTGTGGATCATACGGATTTGGTCCTTCATATAGGCAACCCTACAGGCCATCGAGTTATCCTCCTAGACCCGTTAGTGGGTCGGGTACTACATATTTTTGTCTGAATATTAGTACGACACCCACAGCTACCAGGTTACCTCACCCTCCACTTGCTACTCCGGTTCAAGCTTTGCAAAACCTTTGTTTTTATTGTCATTCATATGAGCATTTTGCTAAAGATTGTCGAGCCTAACCTACTCTACCATCCAATTAGCCTTCTGGGTACAGACCTGCTTTGACTCAAGGGAGTCACCATAAGGAAGGATGTATGCTTTGTCAGTTGAGGAAGCTGAAGTTAGCACAGAAGTGGTAGCAGGTATGATTTAAATTGAGAATTTTCTTATTGTAAATATTGATGACATGCCATACTTATGTGCATTGTTGTATTAGGTGTCATACCTATAGCAGGTATACTGGCATATGTCTTGTTTGATTCAGGGGCCTTCCCATTCATTTGCATCAAAGATATTTGCTAGAAAACTTGACATGACATCCAAGATATTAGAGCATAAGATGATAATTAGTACACCTACAGGAAAAATTTCACAACTAAAGGAAGTATATGGGCCATGCACCATTGAGATCAGTGGGAAGCAGTTAGATGCCCAACTCATCAAGTTTAACATGCAAAACTTTGATGCTATACTAGGCATGGATTGGTTATCAGCACACCAAGCGAGCGTGATATGTGCTGAGAAACAAATCAAGGTGATTGATAATGAAGGAAAGGAACTAATATACTAAGCGAATATGATAAAGTGGACTAAGAAGGTCCTTATCTCTACTCTGCAAGTGGTAAAGTTGTTGGAAAATGGGTGTCAGGGGTACCTAACATCGATGATTAATTTAGATGCAAATGTCACACCTCTAGAGGAAGTAGAGGTAGTTAAAGAGTTCCCAGATGTCTTTCCAGATGATCTGACCCAACTACCACTTGACAAGGAGCTAGAATTTTCTATAGATCTGATCCCTGGAGCTGCCCCGATGTCAAAGGCTCCGTACATAATGGCACCAGCAAAATTAAAAGAGTTACAAGTACAGTTGTAAGATCTACTGAAGAAGGGATTTATACGCTCAAGTGTATCACATTGGGGTGCTCCAGTGTTGTTTGTTAAGAAGAAAGATGGAAGCTTGCATATATGTATTGATTAACGGGAATTAAACAAGCTAACCGTCAAGAACCGGTATCCATTGCCATGCATTGATGATCTATTTGATCAACTACAAGGTGCTAGAGTATTTTCAAATATTGACCTCGGATTCGGGTATTATCAACTTAAGATAAAGAGTAGTGATATACCAAAGACAACCTTTAGAACTCGGTACGGTCATTATAAGTTCTTAATGTTGTCTTTCGGATTGACTACTGCATTGGCAGCTTTCATGGATTTGATGAACCGAGTGTTTCACGATGTTCTTGACATGTGGGTTATTGTTTTCATTGATGATATCTTGATCTACTCGAAGTCAGAATAAGACCATGCAAAACACTTGAGGATGGTACTACAGAGACTGAGAGAGCAGCAGTTGTATGTGAAATTCAGCAAGTGTGAATTTTGGCTCAAACAGGTGGGATTCCTAGGACATGTGGTGTCTAAAATGGGATCGAAGTGGATCCAGATAAGGTGAAAGCGGTAGTAGACTGGGAGGTACCTAAGCATGTAACAAAAATTAGAAGTTTCTTGGGTTTGAGAGGTTACTATAGATGCTTCATCAGGAACTTTTCTCTGATTTCAACACCAATGACCAAGTTAACTAGGAGGGGTATAAAGTTTAATTGGTCAAAGGAGTGTGAAGAAAGTTTTCAAGAGCTGAAGAAGTGATTAGTGTCAGCACTAGTGTTGACTATTCCTGAAGGCACAGGTGGAATGACAATGTATACCGATGCTTCTAAAGTCGGATTGGGCTGTGTACTTATGCAACATGACAAGGTGGTAGCATATGCATCCAGACAGTTGAAAGACTATGAAAAGAACTACTCTACCCATGACTTGGAGCTAGCAGCGGCATCACTACTTGTACGGTGAAAAATGCGAAATATACAGTGACTATAAAAGTCTTAAGTACTTTTTCACCCCAAAAGACTTGACTATGAGACAAAGGAGATGCCTTGAGCTTATGAAAGATTATGATTGTGATATTCAGTATCACCCAGGGAAGGCCAATATAGTAGCTGATGCATTAAGCTGGAAGGCTCAAACTGTGTCACTTCCTATCTAGCTATCAACCCAGAGCTCATGCAGGAGGTGATGTTAATGGATGAAATCCTCTTGTATAAGGGAGCAACCTTGGAATTAGAACACCAAGCAGAAGATGTTCAACATTTGACTATGTCCTTGGTGGCTCTATAGATACACTCATCAATCAAGGAAGAAATCATAATGAAACAGCCTTTAGATCCTGAGTTGCAGTGGATCAAAGGGAAGATACAAGTGCAAACAATGGATGACCCTAGCTTAACATTGGCCAGTGATGGGGTACTGTTGTTTCGGGGCAGATTGTGTGTACTCCGCGATGAAGTAATATAAGACAAAATAGTAAAGGCGGCACACAGTTCTAAGTACTCTCTTCACCCTGGAAGTACCAAGATGTACAAAGACCTAAAGCAACACTACTGGTGGCCAGCAATGAAGTCCACAATAGCTTTGTATGTGTCGACTTGTCTTGCATGTTAGAAGGTCAAAGCTGAATGGCATCGACCTTTTAGAACTCTTCAATTGTTCCTAGTACTTGAATAGAAGTGGGATAACATTACAATGGACTTCATCACCGGACTACCACGTACACCCAAGGGAATGGATGCAATTTGGGTAGTGGTTGACAGGCTTACTCAGATGGCTCACTTTATTTTGATCAGGACCACTTACACCATAGATAATGTGGCACAACTTTACATGGATAATGTCGTACGCTTACATGGTGTACTAGTGAGCATTGTATCAGACAGAGACCCAAGATTTACCTCCAGATTCTGGAAAAGCTTCCAACAAGCCTTTGGATCACAATTGAATCTAAGTACGGCCTTCCATCCACAGATAGACGGACAGTCCGAGCAGACAATATAGGTATTAGAAGAAATGCTCCAAGTCTGTGCCATGGAAATGAGTGGCAGTTGGGAGGAATATATACCTCTTATGGAGTTTTCTTACAACAACAGCTACCAAACTATAATTGGGATGGCTCCATATGAAGCATTGTATGGTAGAAAGAGCAGAACTCCTCTATACTGGGATGAAGTAGGTGAACGTCGAATGTTTAGACAAAAAATAATTCAAATGACATGTGATAAAGTAGATATCATTAGAGAAAGAATTAAAGCAGCCCAATCACATCAAAAGATGCAGATAGTCGTAGGACAAAAATGGAATTCCAAGAGGGAGAGAAAGTGTTCCTCAAAATATCTCCTATCAAAGGCCTACGCAAATTTCACAAGAAAGGCAAGTTAAATCTGAGATATATTGGGACATTTGAGATTTTGAAGCAAATTGGAGCAATAGCATACATGTTGGCATCACCACCTTCCCTCAGTAGTGTTCACAATGTCTTCCATGTATCCATGTTGAAGCAGTACGTTTATGATCCATCTCACCTACTACCTGTGGAATCGGAATACCTAGAAACTTATATGACATATGAAGAACATCCGGCTAAGATCTTAGACTGGAAGGTGAAAACCCTCTGCAACTGCTTTATCACTTTTGTGAAGATTCGGTGGGCCAACCACCTGGTCGAAGAGGCATCTTAGGAGAAAGATGATGATATTCAAACCTTGTATCATTATCTCTTCGGACAACCAGATACTACAATTTCGGGGATGAAATTTTCAAAAAGGGGGGTATTGTGATACCCTACATTCCAAACTCAATATAATTAATCGCATTGACTTGGTTTGATCTTGTAGGGGCTGAATCAGAGAGAATTGACACAGGTACCATATAGAATATGGTAACAAGGGTGACTTTGAACTCGGGTTGGCCTGACACGACCGAGCAGGTACCAAGTGTAACACGTGCACCCAAGCGGCACACTTAGACACACCCCGAGGCCGTGTAAAAAAAGTAAAGGTACGTACTAGTATTTATGGGTGCCATCGTAATGTAATGTTATGTGAGAGTTTATTCCCATTGAAGCCCACCTGAGATTTAGCCCACATGAGATATACCCACCTAAGATAGTCCACCTGAGATATACCCACTTGAGATATAGCCACCTGAGATATACCCACTTAAGATTTAGCCCACCTGAGATATACCGACCTGAGATAGCCCACCTGAGATATACCCACCTGGGATATACCCACCTGAGATATAGCCCACCTAAGATATATGCATATGAGATTTAGCCCACCTGAGATAGCCCACCCGAGATTGCCCACCTGAGATTTAGAAGATATTTTGGGGGCCCAGGTATAAAAGGAGGGGAGACATTAATTGTTTTTTCCCTCATTAATGTTAGTTTGTCGATGGGAGAGTAAAGAAGAGAGAGAAAGAAGAAGAAAGGAAAAGAGGAAGAAGAAGAAAGAAAAAGAAGGGAAAGTTGACTGTAGAGCTTCACCGGAGCTGGGCCTTAGTATTTCAAGCCCGGATTAATGATTAGCTCATCGAGGTATTCGATTTGAGGTAGGTATTGCACACATTCCAAAGATTCTTAGGAAAACCCCATCCTTAAACCCTTTGTTTGATTTTTGGGAAAGAACTCACTTGAATCTTGCTAATCCTACTTAGATAATCAAATCTAAGGTCTAATGAAAGGTGTGTATAATGATTTTGAAAGATTTGAAAGGAGTGTTGGTGAAGATCTAGAGTATTTGGAGGTTCTTGAGTAAAAGTAATGAAATTTAAGATTTCATTGGTATGATTTGATCTTAGATCTAGGTTGAGGGTACGTGATTAGACCTTAGACAAGTGATTTGAGTCACTGGATCGTCCCCAAACAAGTTTCCTAAGCCTGAGAAAAGTTGAGAATGATGTTGGAAAAATTTCATTCAAAGACTGGGGGGTATTTTTACCCCACCTGTCTTCTAGTTTTAGCCCACCTGAGTTTCCAAAACTCAAATTTTAGGCTCTGGAATAATCGGCGGGCTGAAACTGGTGGGCTGTGGTCTTCTGGTTTTAGTCCACCTGAGTTTTTAGAACTTAGTTTTCAGGTTTTGGAGTAACTGACAGGCTAAATAGCCCACCGGTCTTTGGCTCTAGCCCACCTGTCTTTCCAAAAATTTCTAGAATTGGTCCAAGTTTGATGGGTAACCCCCATTTATGATTCTAAACCCTATTTTAGCATTCAAACATGATGATTTTGATCCTAATATAGTGAAATGATAAACCATTATATTTATGATAGGTTACACTCAATATACACGTACCCACACATCGAATTTTTTTATACTAGGTACAAGCACCTTGTACACATATAAGTGGAGAGTAGACTCTAATTTAATTTTAGAATGTTATGTATCATTTAACATATGTTAGTCTAGCCATGTCATCATGTCACTTGTGTATAGAATAGACATCACATATGCCATATCAAAAATTTGTATGTGCATTTACATAATATACTATGCTTTGTGTTATGATGGATGTTCATTATATCTTAATGTATGTGATGGAGAAATTTCATTTGGACATGACATGTATGCTAGATTTTAGATGCCTTAGACAGCTTGAAAATGGGTGCATAGTGGCACATGGTATGGGACGCGACGCCATTGTGTAATCATACTATGCTCATGTAGTGGCATGTGGCTAGGATGTGATTTACCCTTGTGCTACGACCCTTCCCAATAGGGGTTTATGTGTTGGGGAATCATTGGGGGGAAGCATCAGGTTGTAGTTGTCGAACTCCTACAGTGGTTGGAAGTACGCACGGCTAATCACTAGGACAGTCGTTAAGCCCAGTGATATATTCAGAGGGCCTATCATACTACTTTTAAATTTTAAATTCTGATAACAATGGTGGGCCATCTCTTACAACCCTATGGGTATATCATGGGATGGGGTTCACAGCTCATATCCAGGGCATACACGCACTATGGTTGTGCGTAGCACAAAACCTATGACCTAGTAATATTGTTAGACTAATGGGATTAAAATAAATTGCATATAGGCACATTTGTTTAGTGATTGTTTGTGTGGTTTGCCTTGTGTGGTCTTCTTTTTCACTTACTGGGCTAATGAGCTCATTCCACTTGCATAACTCTTTTTAGGTGATTTTGTAGGTTATCCGCCTGGCGATCAGGAGCTAGGCCCCACTGTGGAGTTTCCATCTGAGGACTGGTGGGTCCCTGATGAGTTCAGGCGCTGTGCAGATTGCACGTGCGAGGATTGTGCTGCATAGCAGTTGTGACTTCTGAGTGATTCTTTTTTATTCTTTTTTATGTACTCCCTTTTGTTAGTTGATGCTTAATTGTTGTATTTTTATATATATATATATATATATATCATGCCTTCGGGCCCAAATGTATGTAACTTTTATAGCTCAATTTAGGTATCAAGTACTTGGGAATCAATTACAGGTATAATTATGAACAAGTCTCTCACTAAAAATTATAGGTCTTATCTTAGAATAGTAGATGTATGCGGTATCGTAATCACTGCATTGTTGATCCTGGTAGGTTTATGAGTTAACCGGTGTTAACTCGGTCACCAGCTCGACTTTGTGGGGGCGGGGTGTGACAGACTATGTTATCGATATAAAGTTGTGCTAGCTTGTCCATGGAATAATTGGTCCTCATTGGAATGAAATGAGTAGTCTTGGTAAGCCTATCAACTACTACCTAGATTGCATCCATCCCCTTGGGTGTACGAGGTAGCCCTGTGACAAAGTCCATGGTGATCCTGTCCCATTTTCACTTCGATACGAGGAGTGGCTGAAGAGTGCCATATGGTCGATGCCTTTCGGCCGTAACCTTCTGACACATGAGACATTGTGCCATATATAAGGCTATAATAGTTTTCATTGCTGGCCACCAATAGCTTTGTTTAAGATCTTTGTATATCTTCGTACTTCTGGGATGGAGTGAGTATTCGAAATTGTGTGCTTCCTTCATTATCTTATCCTGTATTTCCCTCTCATCGGGCACACATAACCTGTCTCGAAACAGTAATGCCTCGTCACCGCCTATTGTGAAGTCAGAGTCTTTCATTGTTTGCTCCTAAATTTTTACTCTGATCCTTTGCAACTTAAAATCCCAAGATTGTTTCATTATCTCCTCCTGCCTGATGGATGGATGTACCTGTAGGGCTGTCAAGGATATAGTTAACTGCTTAACATCATCGGGTTGATGTTCAAGCTACAAGCTTGCTCCCTCATATAAAAGAATTTCATCCATCAGTATTGCCTCTTGTATAAGCTGTGGATTGACAGCTAAGTACGAAAGTGATACAGTCTGAGCCTTTCGACTTAGAGCGTTTGCCACCACATTCGCTTTTCCTAGGTGTTGCTGTATGTCACAATCATAGTCCTTCATAAGTTCAAGCCACCTTCTCTGCCTCATATTCAAATCTTTTTGGGTGAAGAAGTATTTAAGACTCTTGTGATCACTGTATATCTCATATATCTCCCCATACAGATAATGGCGCTAGATCTTCAAGGCAAAGATGACTGTTGCCAGTTCTAAATCATGAGTGAGGTAGTTCTTCTCATATTCCTTAAGTTGCCTGGATGCATATGCTACTACCTTGCTGTGTTACATTAGAACACAGCCCAACCCGATCTTGGAAGCATTGGCATAGACGATCATTCCACCTGTACCATTTGAAATGGTCAATAAGGAGTTGACACTAACTGCTTCTTCAGTTCTTGGAAGCTATTTTCACATTCTTCTAACCAATCAAATTTCACACCCCTCCTGGTCAACTTAGTCATCGGTGCAGAAATCCGAGAAAAAATTTTAATGAAGCGCCCGTAGTAGCTTGCTAAGCCCAAGAAGCTTCTAATTTCTGTTACATTCTTGGGTGCCTCTCACTCTACTATAGCCTTCACTTTATCTGGGTCCACTTTGATCCCATTCTTAGACACCAAGTGTCTTAGAAATCTAACTTGCTTGAGCCAAAATTCAAATTTGCTAAACTTGGCATATAATTGCTATTCTCTTAGTCTTTATAGCACCATCCTCAAGTGTCTTGCTTGCCCTTCTTCACACTTTGAGTAAATTAAGACGCCATCAATGAAAACGATGACCCACTTATCAAGGACATCATGAAATACTTGATTTATTAAATCCATGAAAGTAGCCGATGTATTGGTTAATCCAAAAGACAACACTAGGAATTCATAATGTCCATATCGGATTCTAAATGCTGTCTTTGGTATGTCACTGCCCTTTATCTTGAGTTGGTAATAACCCGATCTGAGATCAATCTTCAAAAACACCTTAGCACCTTACAGTTGATCAAATAGATCATTGATGTCAGGCAACGGATACCGGTTCTTAATGGTTAAATTGTTTAGTTCCTGGTAGTCGATGCACATATGTAAACAACATCCTTCTTCTTAACAAATAGGACTGGTGCACCCCAAGGAGAGACACTTGGGCGTATAAACCCCCTTTTTCAATAAATCTTGTAACTATGTCTACAGTTCCTTTAACTCTACTGGTTCCATTCTATATGGAGCCTTGGACATTGGGGCAGCTCCAGGAATTAAATCAATGGCAAACTCCAACTCTCTGTCAGGCGGTAGCTGGGTCAGATCATTTAGAAAGACATTAGGGAATTCCTTGAATACCTCCAATTCCTCTAACGGCGTAACCTTTTCATCTACATCTAGTACTGATGCTAAGTCGCCCTGACATCCACTCTCCATTAGTTTTACTGCTTGCAAACCAGAGATAACAGTCTTTCTAGGTCGCTTTTCCATTTTCGATTGATATACAAGCTCTTCTCCTTCATCATCCATCACTTTAACTTGTTTCTTGGCACACATCACATTTGCTCAATGAGCCGACAACCAATCTATGCCTAGAATGATGTCAAAATTCTATATGTTGAATTTGATGAGTTGGGCATCTAGCTTATTTCCACTAATCTCAACTGAACAAGGCCCACAAACTTCTCTCAACTGTTCCACCGTGCCTGTAGGCATGCTTACAACTAACTTGCATTCTAAAATCTTAGATGGCACATCAAGCTTCCTAGCAAATCTCTTAGACACAAATGAATGTGAAGCTCTAGAGTCAAATAAGACATATGCTGGTATACCTGATATAGATAAGACACCTAGCATCACATTGCATATAAGTATAACATACTACTCAAAATTTATCACAAAATTTCTCAATTAAAGTGTACCTGCAACTACTTCGGTATTGGCCTTAGCCTCCTCATCTGATAAGGTGTACATCCTTCCCTGAGGCTGGTTCCCTTAGGTCATGTCAATGCAGGTCTATAGACATGGGGCCGATTTGGTGGTGCAGCTGATGGGTACTGGAATCCTTGGCGAAATGCCAGTACGAGTGATAGTTATAACATCGATTTTGAGATGCTTGAACTAGAGTGGGAGCTCTCTGCACTGATCCTGATATAGTTGAAGGACAAGGTTGTCTCAGAGCCATAGGCACCGTGCTAGTGTTTGTGCAGAAAGATGTGCCCTACCCACTAGTTGGTCGGGAAAGATAATCCGATGGCCTGTAGGACTACCTGTAAGAGGGATCATAAGAGTATGACCCATGGAAGCTCTTGCTCGAGCCACCTAAATCAGCATATGGGTTTGTCCTCTTCTAGAGTCCCGGTGTAAGGGATGGCTCTCCCTTTTGTTTGTCCTCCATCGCCTTGGCTTTTTGCACAATCTGTGCATAATCAGTTAAGTCCAATACCTCTAGCACTGTACCAATGGATATCTTCAATCCCTTCATAAACTTTTGGGCTTTTTCCTCGGCTATTTTTATATGAAAAGGAGCCAAATAGAACAAGCTCTCAAACTGTTGCTGATAATCTAGAACAGTTTTGCTTCCTTGGGTCAATGCTATAAATTCCACTTCCTTGCGGTCTCTGAAGCTTTGAGGGTAGTAATTTTCAAGAACAATTCTTTGAATTGTTCTCATGTGGGTTCGGGGTGATTTGCCTTCAAAATAGGCTTAGAAACTTTCCACCATAAATCAACTTCATTTTAAGTTGTTACCCCACACATATGAGCTTCTGTGCCTCTATGCACTCTATAATATCAAATATCTTCTCCAGCTCTTGGAACCATCGATCCGGCTCCAATAGATCATTACCCACCTTAGTGAAGAAGGGTGGCATGTATTTCTTAAAAGACTCCACCACCTTTGCGTAGTGGTAGATGGTGGGTGATAAGGTGGATAGGCCAGACAGTATGGGTAAGTTGGAGGCATCATGAATAGAGGAACACCAAATGGTGGAACCGGTGGGGTACCTCCTCGTTGATCTTGAGGTGTAACCCCAGGCGGTGTTCCTCCTGATTGTACCCCAATCCTGACCCCACGGGGGGGTCCTGTGGAATAACCACTTTAGGAGGCTGACCCGACTGAGTAGGGTTTAGGTACTATTGCATAGCATCCATAAAAGTTTGTTGTTGTTGGAGCAACTGCTGCTAAAATGCCTCTTGCGACTATTGTATGAGTGTCGCACCATAACCTGGAGTGATGACAAGTGGGTTACCTTAAACTCCTTCTGGTCCAAGGTCTACTTGTGGTGGTGGATGTGAGGATTGCCCCATGGATCGAGGTTCACGGGGATTTGATGTTCGACCAATGGGTCGGGGACCAAAAGTGATACTTTGAGCATTGCCACGGGATCTGGTGCATAACATGGTGTTCTATACCTGGATTATACCAAAATGTAACATTGATTAAGTGCCACAACATTCATATATACATTTATAACCAATTGCACTTTACATTATAAGTTACACTGTTGCACCACACCATATGACCTTACGCACCCGTATTTAAATACCAATACATAGATTGTTGCACAACGATGTCTAACTACACGGAAAAACACTTCTATTGGTACCTAATTGGGGCCCACTATGCACGGAATAGGAGAAATTCAAACGTGGAGTGATCTGGGTCTTGAAACCCAAATCAGCAGGTTAAACCGACGGGCAAGGTCAGGGTGGGGCTTGGTGGGCAAGGTTAGGCTGGGGCCCTCCAGTCAGCGGCCCACCAGTCGCGACCAAGGTAATTTAAAAAGGGTTTTAAAAACCCATTTTCCCACTTTCTTTTATCTTCTCTCCTAACTCAGAGCTAGGGCGATTTGAGGGACCTATCCAATGCTTCAACTCGCGATTCCACTCATCTATTTGGTGTTCAAATTCTTCCTCATCTTCTCCAATCCTCAAGTAAGTTCTCTTTCCCCCATTTTCTCTTTGAGAACCATGCTTTCGGTGTTCTTTTTATATAGAACCTTAGAATCTCTACATATACTTCATTTCCTCCGTGGAATATTTGTTCTTTGATAAGGTGATGATTTATTTGTGATCTCCATTGCTTATTGGCCTTGGTTGGTCGATTTATAGAGAGAGAATCCCAAATATTTGCCCTAATTTCTCTGTTTTAGGGTTTTCTTCTCATTTCTCTTCTTTTTTGCAAATTGATGATTCAAATGATACTCTTCACACTCAATGCACATACACATTAGTAGAAAATTCATTTCCATTCGTGTGTGCTTAAGTTTCCGTTCTTTTGATATGCAATTTTTCCTTTATGGGTCGAAATCCTTTGAAAATTTAGAGGGTTCTTCCTCATTTCTTCCCTTTTCCTTGTGAATGAATAATAACACTATGTCCACCTCTATCAATTTGTAGTAAATTTGTTTTAAAATAATTCTTTTGTAGGCATACACAAATTTTCCATTAGGATGGACTCAACTTTACCAATGTAAACCCCCATTTTCCCCAAGTCTCTATTTTGAGGTTTCCATCCCTTTTCTCCAATTTATTTGAACTCCTTCCTATGACTTTGTTTATTGTTACCCATTCAACTGCATTTGGGCATTGAGAAGGTCCTCATACTCATTTACTTCCATCTCCATTATTTGATAGGCATCCTTGACTCATTTATCATTACTATATGTTCATTTATTTCTTTCAAAATCTACCACTTAACACCATTGCATTTTTTGTATTGGCAATTGCACTTTGGTGTTTGCATTCTTTTCACTACTCTTAGTGCTCCATCTACCCCCCTTTTTACATTATTTCTTATTACATTCTTTTCATACCATTTGTTTATTTACACTCACATATCTCCTTGGTACTTTCAGGATGTCTTCACGAAAAGGTAAAGAGGCAGCTTCTTCTTCCAAGAGGAGGAAGACAACCACATCCAGGGCAAGAAACTCAGTCCCAGGTTCCTCTTCTTCACGGGCCCGACCCACGAGGGAAGCTTCTGTCGAGCCCACAGATTTTGATGAGGGATTGTTCCATAGCCTTGAGGCGGTTGTGGCTTGGCTGATCTTCTCTAGGAAGTCAGTCATGATGGAGAAGACAGTGGTGATAGAGGATTTTGGTGCTTTTTAGATGTTGGATAAGTTCACAACCCTGGGTCAGCAGTCCATACTTGACCCTAACCAACCTTGTTATGAGGACCTAATTCGGCACTTCTACTACAACTTGGAGGTCTCTTTTGAGAACGGAGAGTACTCCCTCACCAGCATGGTGAAGGGAGTAAACATCATCTTAACCATGGTTTTATTGGCAGGGATTCTGGGCATATTCGAGGAGGGTGCCCATATCTATAGTGCCCCAAGGATAAAGGTCGTGGGCCTAGATTCTAGATTTGAGTCCAGAGATGCAGGAAGCCATTTATGAGACTATTAGAGGCAATAAGGTGCATACCTTGTCTGAGACAGCCTACACTGCAGACGCTCGGGTATTTGCACGCTTGGCTCAATTTAACCTACTCCCCAGAGTGGGTCACAGGAACCAAGTCAACTTCATGGTGGCCTACATTGCTTATTATATCTCTATACCTTTGGAGGAGGGTGCTTCTCGTTTATGCCTCCCATACATTATATTGAAGACCATGGAGTACCATACTGCTCATCCCAATGACTCAATATTCCCCTATGGTAGGTCACTCATCAAGGTCTTTGAGTACTTTCAGGTGGACTTGAGAGGCGAGGAAGGGAAGTCTCCCGTTGATAGGTTTACCAGAGAGGACTTATGTAGGATGGCCTACAGAGTCATATAAGTGCACCGTAGGAGGTAGGAGGGCAAGAAGCAGAGGGTATGGAAGGAGGAAGTGGCAGTGAGGAGGATGAGGACTACATCCCTTATCCTGATGAGGTGGATATAGATGATGAGGAGTATATTCCTCATTTTGATGAAGAGATCCTTGAGGAGGAGCCTTTAGATACTGGGGTTGCAGATCCGCAGTTCAGAGCCCCATCATCATCAAGTGGGACATTTGACTTTCAGAGGCTGATGGATAGTGTGAATGCCCTGAAAGATGGGCAAGCTCAGATTTTGGGCCGTTTGAATGAGAGTGCCACTAGGGAGAGGGCACTCCAAGATAGGTAGGCCGAGATTTTAGAGAGGGTGGAGGAGAACATGGCACGTAAGTTAGTGATGCAACATTGATTGGGAAGGATGGAGGGTACTTTCCACACCCTAATAGAGGACCTGGATAAGGTCTCCAATGGAATTACTGCTGACTTCTGTCGGGTGAAAAAGGAGGTGACCTTAACCAATGATAGGCTTGACTATTATGATAGTCGCCTCCACATCAACTCACGGCTTAGAGGTGGGGAGATGATTAATGTTGATGATGATGATTGATGGAATGGCGAACCTGCCTATTCTGACCTTTTGTTTCTTTTCTAACTTTATCTCTCTATTTGGTGGTTATAAAACTATGGTGGTTTGCATATTTTGACACATTTTCTATGGTTTGGGCTTGGTGATGTTTTTAGAATGATGTTTGTATTCTTTTGGATAGTTTGGTTCGTTTTGATGATCCTGTTGTGGCTTGGTGGTGACAGTGTCTGTCACCTTTCTTTTTGTTTGTTATCTTTGTATAGTTATGCTCTATTAGGTGATAATTTTGAAAAAAAAAATTTGTATTCTAATTGTAACACCGCTATGCTACCGAAATTTTGTTAGAATTAGAAATCAATACTTTATGGAATCGGCCAGTTGGGCCTTTGTTAATCTGATTAGGTTCTACTTTCGTGCATACAATGAAATGCAAGAATTTAAACTTTTTCATATTATTACAGGTTTTAATTCTTAAAAGCTTTTATAATTACCTAACCTCGGGTCCTATTATAAAATTCTATAGGGATCTATTTTGCATGCTGTGAGTGGGTAGAGCATCACGCTCTGATACCACCATTGTCACACCCCGTTCTCACAGAACAGGACCGGTGACCGAGTTAACTCTTGTTAACCCAAAACCTACCAAGATCATCTGACGCAGTAACCACTATACAACATACACACAACTAAAGAAAGTAAAGTATATATTTCAGCGGAAGTCGTACATGTATTTACCTGTAAATACCCTAATACTCTTGATACCCAAATTGTGTTACATAATATATTTGTATGTGGTCCTGTAGGTATGATATATACACAAGAAATACAATTTAAATATCTAGAGCACAAAAGGGGCAATATAACAAAATAATCAAAAAGAATCCTGGATCGGTATCAATGTTGCTGTCCCCCAACACAACTTTCGCATGGGCACTCGGCACCATGCCCAAGATCTTCAGGGGCCCATTAGTCCTCAGCTGGAAACTCCATAGTGAATTTGGCTCTAGATCTTTATTCGGATAACCTACAAGATCACCTAAAAATGGTGTGCACGTGAGATGAGCTCACTAGCCCAGTAAGTGAAATGAAAGATTAAGCAATCATTCGCAATACAAATGAGTATATATGTATGTAAGTCCATTTTTATTAACCTAGACCACGTAAGTAACATGTCTAAGTCATAGGTTATGTGCTACTCACAACCATAGTGTGCGTATGCCTCGGGTATAAGTCACGAACTCCATCCCGCGATACGCCCATTGGGTTGTCGGAGAAGGCTAGCTATAGGTACTAGAAAAGTAAATTGCTGTACCTCAGCGACATTAAAGTAAATTACTGTTTCTTAGCGATATTAAAGTAAAATGGGCCTTACCCTGCATTAAAGGAAAAGCAGTACGATTGGCCCTATAATTATATCACCAAAGTTATTGATCGTCCTAGTAATCGGCCAGGCGTAGTTTTAACCACCACCGTTGGTACACAACCTTAGGCTTTCCCCCAGTGATATACCCAACACCTAAACCCCTGCTGGGAAAGGTCATAGAACAAGGATATGTCATTCCTAACCGCATGCTTCTATAGGAGATAGTACGACTGTATAGTGCCACTACATCCAATTCCACGGGCTACCAATGCATTCGTTTCCAAACCGACTACGGCGTCTAGTCTAATAATGCATCATATTCAATAACTTAAAATCATCCATCTCATAACTTATAGCAAGGATAAGAATTTAACAATTAAAATCATAACATAACAAAGTATAAATGAATTTGATAATGCATAATACAATGCATACAAGTGGCATTCGTGGGTGACTACTCTACACACAGTAATAAAGTGATGATATGGATAGTCTACCACAATAATGGGATGATGCAAAAACACTCCGAAAATAAAGTCAACGTCCTCTTCCCACTTACTTGTTATGTACAATAGCTCACGCCCTGTACGAGCAAGATCCGGTGCGAGAAGACACGAGTTCCTATGATAAAATGGTTGAGTTTAGTATATCTCTAATTTAGGCTTATAACCAACAAGGTATGATGTTCTCAATTCATTTAAAATCACTATAGGAGGTTTCCCGACAAATTTAGGCCCAATCGGAACCCAAACTACCGGATTGGTAGGTCAACTGATGGACCAGGCACTCGTCGATCCTTGCCTATCGCTCAACCCAAAGGCTCTGACTAGACCGACAGGCCAAAAGTGGTGGGTCAGGTGCCCACCGGTCCTCACCCACCACTTGACCTAGGGGCTCTGACTAGACCGATAGGCCAGTGCCCACCAGTCCTTACTAGTCGATCGAGCCAGGAGCCAACCAGGATAGGTGGGCTCTAGATTGGTGGATCCAACCACTTCCAAGGCACCCACCAATTAGAACTGGGATTCTTTTGTTCACCTCTATTCTTTATCCCACCTTGGGGAAACCACAAGAGGTTGATTCGATCGCATATTCCACACATCTAAGGTCCCATTTTGTGATTCTAACCTAGATCTAGGATTGAAGCAAAGTTTTAAGCTCAAATTTTACCTCTTTGCTTAATAACATCTTCAAACCCCAAATCCCTTTCTTCAACTCAAGAAGTCTCCAAATGCTTTTCAAATCTTACGATTTCTTCCTCTTAAACCTTAAAAAACAACATGTAGGTATTTCATTAAACCTTAGATTCATATTCGCAAGTGGGATTAATAAGATCTAAAGGATTTCTACCCGAATCGTAGGGTTTCACTTAGGGTTTCTTGAGGGTTTAAGAATATAGCCTTTACTCATGTTAAATCGTAGATCTCGAGATGAAGATCAGTATTCCGGTGCCTAAATCAAAAGTTCTAACCTCGGCGTTGTACAACGAGCATCTCCTTACGAAGCGTGCACCCTACGGACCAAGGGAGTGGGTCCACGAGCCCCAAAAGTCAAATTAACCTACTCGAATAGGACTAGGACTGACCAAACTGGACCTAAGGACCTAACTTACTATATAAGTGGAAATGAGGAATTATTCTTCATTTCTCACTTGTACAAGAGCACAAGAGAGGGGAAGGAGAGAAAATAAAGGAAAAGAAAGGAGGGGGAAGAAGAAGGAGAAGGTTTGGACTCACACTTGCTCCTGACTATGCACATCCTTGCCAGAGGTAAGTGCTACCTCTCCTACCACTCTTTCTCTTCATTTTGAGCTAGTGCAAGCTAGGTATAGATGGAATCTGGGGCCCACATGCCCTTTAGATCTTGGAGATTACGTATTTCACCTCCCCGGTGCTATTTTCGAGCTCAAACCAAGTCCGATGAGCTCCGATAACAAGTTAGACCAAATGAGCATCTAGGGTTTCGATCGTTCGATCTATGTATATTCCAAATGGCCTATGGAATTGAGATTTTAATGGCCTAAAATGATGCTAGGAATGTCCCACACAAACTCCATAGAGCAAATATCAACGATCGGGGCCGAGTCGAAAAGCCCCAAATCTCACGTGCAGCTTCTGTACTGCCAGTGGAAACACCCCAACAAAAACACTGGGTCTATTTTCGCAGACTTATTCAGGCTTAGGAGCTCTCTGTCAAATTCATCAAAAACATCAGAGTACTGTCAACTTGGGACTTTGTCTGTGCCCTTTGGGAGAAACCCCTGTGGGACACTTCCACTGATTCAAACACATAATAACACTCGACTATGCTTGTGCCTAGGATAGAGACTTGCATGTACCTCAAGGCCAGTAGCAAATTGAACAACCAGTGGCCATACTTAAACCCCAATCCACACAAGCATAATCAAGGTGAGGGATGGTTGACTTTATTTTTTTTGGAATGTTTAATCATTTTAGAACTGTTCACATGTATAGATTTTTACATGATTATTTAAATTGCTTAAATAATGATGATGTTCTATCACATGTATTATTTTGACAAAAATGATATTAGATGTATATTGATATGTGTGGTAGGATCCGGTGTGGTCGAGGTGGTATCGGTATCATGATCACCACGTGATTGTTGTATGCATGAGACGAAATCCAGTTTGGCCGAGGTGATACTGGTACCATGATTATAGTATGTTTGTTGCATTCATGCATTGATTATGTGCATTAAAGTTAGTTGTAGTCACAAATTATACTTTGTGGCTGATGTGTTACCGATATCGTGTACTCCAGGACTGCATTTGGAAACGGATACGCTTTGTGGCCGATGGTAATCCCGGTGTTACGTAGTCCATATTCAACTGCTTTGTATTCTCAATAGGTATATAGTCATGGGTTACACCTTGTGGCCGATGTGCTCCCAATATCGTGTACCCCGAGACTATACTTGGAAATGGACCCGCTTCATGGTCAATGGTGATACTGGTGTCGATTGGTCCATACAACTATATCACTATGCAGGTATGTAGGATATTGTGGTTAGGTGACATTTCCCATGCTATGTCCCCTTGCCAACAGGGGGTAAGGTGTTGGATAACCCAATGGTGGTATGTTCGATGAACCTTCCCAGAATGCCACGCCCGTGGTATGATGTGATTGTTGTCGGAGGTGGGAACTTATCCAGTGTGGCTGATGGACATACTGGTGCCATGACTTCCAGCAGGGGGTTGCCAGGGTTTGTTGGGTGACCGATGGATGCATACCTAGATCGACAGGCTCCTAATCACGGCTAAGGTTATGGTGGTTCTGAGACCAAGGATACAACCTAATATACCATAGTAGTATTTACCAGACTTAATTGTATTATTAGGTGGGTAATAAAATAAATGAATTACATCATGAGCATCATGGACTATGTGTTTAATTCCTATAATCATGCATCATGAATTATTATGCGACTACCTTTGCTTAGTTGTGCATGAACCACATCCCTCACTAAGCTAGTTGAAAAGCTCACCCCATGTATATGCCCTCTTTTAGATGATGATGCAGGTGCTATTGTACCTATGGCATGTGACCCATTACCCTCTAGGCCGGAGCATGGAGTGAGCGACAGGTGGATGCCAGAAGTAGAGGAGCATGACCAAGACTGTGCTTGTGACCATTGTGCTTTTGCCGCACCCTGAGGAGCACGGTGCACTTTTGGTGATTTTTGATACCGAATGATACTATTGGTATTCTTTTGAGCTTATGTATTTATAACTCATGATTATTTGTAAACTGATAAACTTGGTTATAGATATTTACATTATCACTAGATGTTCCCCATTTTACCTATGATTCTGCTATTATACTCTGATTTCGTTGCTATTAGTTGGCTTATGTTGTGAGATTATGAATCGTTAAGGTACTGCTATCAGAGATCCTAGTAGGTTCGTAAGATGGGTAAGTGTCTTACTCACACCAATGGTATTCCTATACCGTAAGTTGGGTCTACTAGAAGTGGGGTATGACAGCTTGGTATCAGAACACGATTGTCACACCATGTTCACACTGAACCGGGCCAGTGACTGGGTTAACACCGGTTAACCCAAACCTGCCAGGATCATCTGATACTGTATTCCACCACAGCATACACACAACTAATATAAGCTCATCAGATCAGCAGAAGACTAGGTTTACCTGTGAATGTTCCCATAATACTTGATACCCGAATTGTTATACAATAGTTATATACATGTGGGCCCGAAGGCATGATATTTACAAAATAAAAGTACAATTCACATATCAAGTACATAAAGGAAACCATTAAAATAATCAGAGTACACAGCTCAGCTCGGTATCAAAGGCTAGAGCTCATCTCGGCATCAAGGGTTGAGCCCAGCTCAGCATCACATGGTAGAGCTCAGCTCAGCCTCAAAAGTGGAGCTCTGCTCGGCGTCAGAACTGCGGTCCCGCAGCACAAATCTCACACGAGCAATCAGTGCCGTGCTCTAACTCCTCAGGGGCCCACCAGTCCTCTTCAGGGAACTCGACTGTGGGACCCACCCCGTGCTCTTCAGATGTATGACCTATAAAATCATCTAAAAAGGGGGGGTACCCATGGGATGAGCTCACTAGCTCAGTAAGTGGTAAGATGGACCACACAGCAGTCCCCACATTAAAACACAATCATATGCACTACATGCCATGCAATACATTTTAAATCACATCCACCTAAGCAACATTACTAAGTTTTTGGTTTAGTGCTACTACAGCCACAATGCGCGTATACTCCGGGTACGAGCTGGGAACTCCATCCCACGATACGCCCATGGGCTGTCGGAGAAGGCCCACCGTGAGTACTCGAAAAAGTAAAAAAATATGCCGACCACTGGCTCTCAACAGAAATGTAAATAACTGAAATTAAAGGTGCTGACTCCAGCAATTTAAAACCAGTACGATTGGCCCTCTTGAATATACCACCGGGTTGCCGACTGTCTTAATGACCCACTGGGTGTTATGTCTAACCACCACAGTGACCCGACAATCGCGACCACTGCTTCCCCCCAAATGGTAACCCAACACCTTAACCCATGTTAGAAAGGGTCGTAGCACGGGACGGTGAAAATCCTAAACCGTATGCTCTTATATGACAATAGTACGATTGTATAGTGCCACCGCGTCCCATACCACGGGCCACCAATGCACTCGTGTCTAAGCCGACTACGGCATCTAGTCTATTAATGCATCATGCACAATGATGTCAACATTCAATCACAAAGCATCTCATCACTTGGCATTTAGAAAGTAACCATAGCACACATGCATAACAATGTGAAGATGACTAATCTACATAGCATATTTATGATGGCATGACTAGACTAGGTACAATTAAATGAATGCCAAACAATGCCTTAAAACAAGGCCAAACGTCTTCTCCCCACTTACCTATAGTGTACAAGGATTCCCATTCGGTACGGGTGAGATCCGATACGAGACGCATAGGATTTGGTGAACCTAACATGATTGAGCGGGGTTAGTACTTCACCATTTTGGAATCAAAATTAACACGATCCAATGACACAATCATGTTTAGAATCCTAAAAGGAGGTCACACGTCCGATTTGGGTCCAATCAGACGTAAGAATCACATTCGGGGCCTCACAGGTGGGTCAAATAGCCCACCTGTCTGGCCCACTGGTCTGGCCCACCGATCTGGATCGGCGGGCAGGTTGGCCCGTCGGTTGGCCCACCGGTCTGGCCCGCTAGTCTGGCCAGTCGGTTGGGCCAGGGGGTCTGCTAAGACTGGCAGTCAGGGTGGCCCACCGGTTAGCCCACCGGTTGGCCTGCCGGTTGTGCCCGAAGGCCCTGCCCTCTCAGGCAGGTGCCCACAGGCTGGCCAGATGGCCCACCGGTCTTGCCCACCGGTCTTGGTGGGAAAACTATTGTTTCTTCCCAACTTCCTCTATTCTTTGAGGATTCAAATGGGGCTTTTCCCAACCCATTCTTCACACTTTCAATGTCTTATAGGATGGTTCTAACCTAGACCTAGGTTAGATTCAAGTGATGGGAAACCATTTTACCTTCTTTGCTCAAGAATACCTTCAAACCCTCAAAATCACCTCAAACCCACAATGCTTCTTCAACCTTGTCAATACCTCTTCAAATCCTTCAAGATCAACACATAAATCATCTATTAAACCTTAGATTCATCATTTCAAAGGGGATTTACAAGATCTCAAGAAACCCTACTCCAATCAAGGGTTTTTACTTGGGTATGGTGAATGTTTAAGGAACCCAACTTTGCTTACCTCTAAATGTAGATCTAGTGTTGAAGATCACTCTTCCGGCACCGGAATGGGAAGATCAAACTTCGGCGCCGCTGAAATCCTTCTCTTCTTCCTCATCCTTCTCTTCTCTTCTTCTTTCCTTTCCTTTCTCTCTCCTCTTTACTATCCTCACCAACGTACGAGTGTCATAAATGAAAAGAAAAGAAAATCATAAATGCTATATATATATATATATATACTTCCTAAATAACTAAATAGTTCATATGGATGGGTCACTCAGGTGGGTGGGTGCGCCCACCTGTCCGCCCACCTGAGGGCCAAAACTTGAAATTTTAACAGAGTTCGGGCCTCGACATGAACCCCACCTTTGGTATACGATGTAATATACGTATACACCTTAAAATATGGCTACATACCTGCTTTATCCATACATGGCCTTATGATAGGTGTATGTACACAGCTTGGGTACTCCCGTCTCTTCTGGCATTGGCTCGGACTTGTCGGCCCAGTCGGTGTTTAAGGTCACCCTTGCCATCATAGTCCATAAAGAACCCGCTCTAACTCTCTCCGGTTCGGGTCCTACATAGTTAAACCGAGTCAACCAAGTAATCAGACCGGGTTTAAGAAGTAGGGTATTACAACGATGCTCTGCCTTAACTCACAATCTCAGTCGAAACATGATTTGGGGATTAGGATTGAAAATAAAAATTTCAAAGACAATAATTAATAGAATTTTACAACTAGGAGATAAGTATAGTGTCAAAGCCGTTTCATTATATAAAAACTTGAATACATAAGCTTACACCATTTCCCTAAAATAAAATGACAGAAAGTAGGGAAATCCTAACTAGCTTAAATACCTAGGAATTCACAAACTGACAAAAATAAAGACAAGGAAATAAATTTCAACCTAACACCTAAAACATTAGACTAGAAGCAAAAGCCGACTGTGCCAGAAAGCATAAAATTGTAAATCTTAAAAACTTCTGTGGCAACATATGCCACTACTATTGCTGCTGATCATGCTTGTGAACCTAGCCCTGGTTTTGGGCCTGACTCTGTGCTTCTGGAGGTGGCATTGGAATGACAAGGTGGAAAACCATTGCCTCAAAGGAGGCCACCCTAGTGTCTATGAGACAGTAGTTCTTGTCCAAACTCTCTAGTCGGTTATCCATGCTCCTCAGCAGAGTGATGGTGGTGTCCAGGCCGGCCATCATATCATTAAGACCATAAGGCCTTGCACCCCTAGTGCTACAAGATGAGGAGGCAATAGTGGAGCCCATAGCCTGTGGATTAGGTGGTGGAGCACCACCATTAGCACCCTCAGCACCTCCACCAGCACCCTCAGCACCTCCACCAACACCTCCAGCACCACCTCCTTGGTGATCCTCCACCTCCATTAGTTGTTCTCCCTCAGTCTCATTGGCTGAGACCTCACCTATGTCTATTGTCATCTTCATCAGAGAATCCTGGTTGAAGTCTATCACATTGGTTCCCAGATACTCCTCAACCTCCAAGTTCACCCCAAAGCGGAGAAACACCTCAGCCAGAATACTCTCATAGCATAGGTTTCCAGCTCTGCATGTCCTTCGCTCAGACCTTATCACTATAGTCCACATCAGTAGGTAGGGAAGACGAACCAACACCCGCATGTACATATAGTACATCACATAGGCTTGCAGCAAGGACACCTCATCGTAATGGCCACTAGTAGGAAGGACATTCAAAAGCGACCTTGGTTATCATGTTGTTCATCTTTTGTAGGACCCCAGGATTCTGAAACTCATAGACTGGAGTCCTGGGAAGACAGTAGGCCAGCTCTCCTGCATTTGAGACCATCAAAATATTCGCTAGCTACTCCATATTGAAGGAGATTTTGACCCCCTTCATGTAAGAGGTGATTCTCATCTCCTCCGTTCCTTGGTTCACACATTAGAGGTTGCAGTAGAATAATCTCATCGGTTGTGGGTAGTATCTTTGGTTGGGTTTTAAGATGAGATACCACCAAATAGCATCGAAGCGTTGATGGAGACGAATTCATCATAAATCTCTAGTCTGCACGTACTTCCCAGGGTTTACATTCTGATACTTAAAATTTTCCCAATGATCTTGTTCAGCCACAGAGTAGAACAGTTGATTGTCAGACTGTTCCTCTTCAGGAATAGCCAATTGTTCTTATGTGGAGGCACAATGAGTGAGAACATGGCAACTGGACATGATTGCAATGAGATTCCTATGGTTTTAGAGAATAAAACCTAAGTTAGGAGGGTAAAACGAATCTCATAGAGAAGAATGTAAAACTTAGTTCAGAAAAGAAGAAGATTCACCTTAGATGCATGCGCAGTGTCGATCGGTCTCAAAATCGCACGTAGAAGGTGAGGGATAGTTGGGGCAGACCTCCTTGGACGTTTCCTCTCCTTTCCCATAGCTAAAGTTAGGGTTTTATGAGAAAGAAGTGAAACCTGAGCCTATTTATAGCATTTTTGGGCTCACCAGAAACACTGGGTCTGTTTCTGCTGGCTGTTTTCGCTGAACCTTTTTAAAGATTTTTGGTCTCTGTTACCTCCACTGAAAATAGGTTTGATATTTCTAGTAGAATGACCCCACTATATATGCATGTGACCTAATCAGATTCCTCCAAAGGAATTATGTCATGTCGGAACACACGGTACCAATCCCAATCACACATGTCACCTCCCACTTTTCTTACGTGAAACCAAAGTCGACCTCGAATTGTACCACTGGCTCCACCAGTACTCACTACTCCATCATGAACAATATGATGTTGCCTCCATCATGAACAATATGATGAGGAAGGTTGAAGAGAGATAGAACCATTTCATAGATGGGATCGATAATCGGATCCAAGCGACAATGGAAGCCCAGAATGCACTGGTTGCACCCCTTACTCCACTAGCACCCTCCCCTGTTCCCACTCGCTCAGCCACTCTCCAAACATCTAGTGGGGCACAAGGGCAAGTACATGGGCAAGGGCAATGACAAGTACATGAACAAGGGTAACAACACATACATGGGCAAGTACAAGACCGAGCATCGAAACAAGCCCAAGTGCATGTAGATGATTGGACTGATCTGACTAAGATGATGGAGAAGTTCAAGAGGCTTAGGCCCCACTCAAGGGTAGGCCAGGATCCATTGTTGCCATCAAGGTGGATTGGTGGCATAGAGAAAGTGTTTAGGCTAATGAGCTGCACCAATGAACAAAAAATTTTATGTGCAGGCTACCAACTACAAAATGAAGCCGATGATTGGTGGTGTGCTACTAAGCCCATTATGAGGGCGAATAACCCAAACCCCACTTGGGAGGACTTCAAGGGGGCCTTCTTTGAGAACTATTTTTCAAAAAGCTTCTAGGATAGGAGAGAGAGTGATTTCTCCTAATGGTGCAGGGATCCCGATCTGTGCTTGAGTATCAGCAACGCTTTGAGGAGCTATTCCATTATGCTCCTGAGCATATCAAAGGTGATAGGGCCAAGGCCAAGAATTTGGAGAAGGGGTTGAGGCCAGGTATTGGGTCAACCATATTTAGGTTGAAGCTGCATACATATGCCGAGGTGGTTTAAGTGGCCAAATCTATTGAAGACAGGCATAGAGATAACTTCTCATCCCAGAAGGGAATGGGAAAGAGACCTATGGGGGCTACTGACTCCAAAGGAGGTAGTAAATCCTTCAGAGTGCATTATATCAACCCAACTCCAACGCAATTAAAAAATCCTAAGGCTAGCTAGACTTCTCAGTCCTCCCGCTCTAGTGGTGTGTCTTAGTTTGTGGGGTTGAGCCCAAGGTGCTTCCATTATGACCAACCGGGCCACCTAGCTAGGACATGCCCCCACCGGAGGCCAGTTGATGCATCTTACACTTTGCCACCTAGGCCCCAGCAGACCTATGTAGCCTCCAGACCAACACAACCCCCACAGGGCCAGAGACCACAGGGAAGGGTGTTTGCCATGACTGCTGAAGATGTAGAGGCTACACCCAGTGTAGTGACAGGTACATTATTGATATCATTATTATTTACATGTGTTGTTTGACTCAGGAGCCTTTCATACATTTGTGTCACCGGCATTTACAAAGGAGATGAAAATTTCACCTAAGAGTTTGACTCAGTGTTTCACAGTGAGAAACCCCACAAGAAGTGTGGTGGGTCTGAATTATGTTTATGAGCTTTGTCCGGTGACTATAAGTGGACATACGTTGAATGCTCACTCGATCAAGTTGGTTATGTTCGACTTTAATGTGATTATAGGGATGGACTAATTGTTGCATACAGAGCTAGTGTGCTATATGCAGAGAAGATGATCGTTTTCAGACCTCGTGACAAGGGTGAGTTCGTCTTTCAAGGGGATAAGCCCAAGAAACCCAAGAAGGTTACCATATCAGCCCTCCAGATGAAGAAGCTACTAGATAAGGGATGTCAAGGTTACCTTGCATCTGTGACAGATACTGAGATAGAGGTTATACCATTGACCAAGATAGATGTGGTAAGGAAATTTCCCAATGTATTTCCAAATGACTTGATAGGTTTACCCCCAGATCGAGAGATAGAGTTTGTTATAGATCTACTCCCTGGCTTGGCACTAATCAAAAGCCCCTTACCGCATGCCCCCCATAGAATTAAAGGAATTACAGGTGCAACTTTAGGATCTTCTAAAAAATTGATTCATTAGACCTAGTGTGTCTCCATGGGGAGCACCAGTACTGTTTGTCAAGAAAAAGGATGGAAGTATGAGGATGTTCATTGATTACCGGGAGTGTAACAAGCTAACCATCAAGAACCGATATCTCTTGCCAAGGATAAATGATTTGTTTGATCAGTTGTAGGGTGCCAAGGTATTTTCCAAGATTGACCTTAAATTGGGCTACCACCAGCTTAGGATCAAGGATAGTGATGTCAGTAAGACAGCCTTCAGATCAATGTATGGACATTACAAATTCTTGGTGATGTCATTTGGATTAACCAACACACTGGCTGCATTTATAGATTTGAACCAGGTATTTCAGGTTGTCTTAGACAAGTTTGTGATTGTATTCATTGATGACATCTTGGTATACTCCAAGAATGCAAGGAAACATGTTGGTCACCTGAGGTTAATGCTGCAACGTCTGAGAGAAGCAACTCTACACCAAATTCAGCAAGTGTAAGTTTTGGTTGTCCCAGGTGGCATTCCTAGGCCACATTGTCTTGAATAAGGGTATAGAGGTTGACACAGGCAAGGTGAAGGCACTTCTAGAATGGTAGACCCCCAAGAATGTGACAGACATACGTAGTTTTCTGGGATTGGTCGGATACTATAGGAGGTTTATTAAAAACTTCTCCCGCATTGCTACGCCAATGACCCAACTCACATGAAAGGGTGTGAAATTTGAGTGGTCTGATGCTTGTGAAAAGAGCTTCAAGGAGCTAAGATAATGGTTAGTATCAGCACCAGTCTTGACTATTCCGATCGGTACAAGTGGTATGGTTGTATATAGTGATGCCTCCAAACTGGGATTGGGTTGTGTATTGATGCGGCATGGGAAGATCATTGCTTATGCATCCCACCAGTTGAAGGATTGTGAGAAGAACTACCCCACCCATGATTTAGAGTTGGCAGTAGTGATTTTTACTTTGAAAATCTAGAGGCATTAGTTGTATGGTGAAAAGAGTGAGAGTTATAGTGACCATAAGAGCCTCAAGTACTTCTTCACCCAAAAGGTGCTCAACATGAGACAGAGGTATTGGTTGGAGTTGATGAAGACTATGATTGTACTTTCCACTATCACCCAGGAAAGGCCAATGTGATAGCTGATCCATTTAGTCAGAATTTCTAGTCACTGATTCTTGCATCACTGACCACCAATGAGCATCTCATAAAGGAGGCCAAAAAATTAGATTTGGAGCTACTAGTGGAAGGTGTCACCTTGTCACTAGCGACATTAGTGGTACAACCTAGTCTAGTGGATAGGATCACTGCAGCTTAGGGTACTGATGTAGAGTTGCAAAAGCTGATAAAAGATTACATAGAAGGAACCCAAAGAGATCCGGATTTCTCTTTGACTGAAGGAGAGATTCTCAAATTCAAGGGGAGGTTGTGCATGCCTAATCATGGTGATTTGAGAGATATAGTTTTGAGAGAGGCACACATATCTCTATACTCCATTCACCCCGGTAGCATGAAAATGTATAAGAGCCTCAAGGGCTCCTACTGGTGGAATGGAATGGAGAATGATGTGGCCACACACGTGTCTAGATGCCTCACATGCCAGCAAGTCAAGGCTGAAAGACAAAAACCCCATGATTTATTACAGTCACTACCTATTCCAAAGTGGAAATGGGAGAATATTATCTTGGACTTCTTCATAGGCCTACCTTGCACTCAAAAGGGTATGGTTGCCATTTGGGTAGTTGTGGATCGTTTGACCAGGGCAGCTCACTTCATCCCAATCAAGGTCACAATTTTCTATGGACAAGTTGGCCAAGCTGTACATTGACAATATCATCTGATTGCATGGTATACCAGTTAGCATTATCTCTAATCGAGATCTCAAATTCACTTCCAAGTTCTAAAAATGTGTACGGAAGGCTATAGGCACACAATTGAATTTTAGTACAACGTTTCACTAGCAGACTGATGGTCAATCGGAGAGGACTATCTAGACATTGGAGGACCTACTACAAACATATGCTTTAGATATGAGTTATAGTTGCGATGAGCACATTTCCCTTATTGAGTTCTCCTACAACAAAAGTTATCAGGCCACCATTGGAATGTCTCCATTTGAAGCACAATATGGCAGGAAGTGTCGGACTCCACTCTATTGGGACAAGGTTGGTGAACGGCATATTCTAGGTCCAGACTTGATACAGGCTACTAGTGAGAAGTTGAATATGATCAAAGAGGGAATTAAAGTACCTTAGTCTAGACAAAAGAACTATACAAATGTTAGGAGGAAGCATTTAGAATTTGGGGTTGGAGATAAGGTATTCTTGTAGATCTCCCCAGTTAAAGGGGTAATGTGGTTCGGCAAGAAGGGAAAGCTAAGTCCTAGATTTATGCGAGGATCAGGCTGGTGGCTTACAGGATAGCTTTACCATTTGAGTTGGAGGGTACACATGATGTTTTCCATGTATCCATGCTGAGGAAGTACATTCCCAACCCCACTCATGTCTTGACTTACATACCCCATGAGTTGGACAAGGACCTTGCCTATGTGGAGTATCCGGAGAAGATTGTTGACTGGAAGGACCACACATTCTCCGTAATTGCACCGTATCCTTCATCAAGGTGAAGTGGATGGACCACCACCCAGAGTAGGAAGCATCCTAGGACCGAAAAAGAGGAAATGAAGAAGCAGTACCCCAGATTGTTCGATTTTCCAGGCACGTTTAATTTCAAGGATGAAATTCTTGTAAGGTGGGGGGGATGTTACACCCGTGCCCTGACCCAGTCTAATTTGAACTATTGTGATAGGTCTCAGACAGGAGGTGGAAAGCACCACTGGGTTTTGGCTCCCGATTGCCCATTGTAGAAGGGGGAGAGATGACCCCACATGCTCGTGTATTACTTGCCAATCCAATTGGAGGTAGTTCAAACCTTTCGATCCCAGACGGTAAGTGACCCGACACCCCACACTTGAATCCTAACACGCACCAAAACTATTGAAAGACAATGAGCACAGCCTAGGGCAACTACCTGTGTGAGACCAAATAGTGGACAATAAGAAGTCAAGACAACAACCTATCTTGACCACCGAAAATAAGCCACCAGAAACACTGGGTTTGTTTATGCTGACCTATTTTTGCTGGCCATTTAGGCTACTGGTTAGGTTTTGATGCCCATGGAATCCACCAATCGCATCATGAACAACACCAGATGATTCCAAATGCTCCCCCACACCTTCCTTAAGACGTGTGCACCCCACAGACCAAGGGAGTGGGTCCACGTGCCCCAAAAGTCAGATTAACCTACTCGGATAGGTCTGGGACCAGCCAAACAGGCCATAAGGACCTAACTTACTATATAAGTGGAAATGAGGAATTATTCCTCATTTCTCACTTGTACAAGAACATAGGAGAGGGGAAGGAGAGAAAATAAAGGAAGAAAAAGGAGGGGCAAGAAGAAGGAGAAGGGGTTTGGATTAACACTTGCTCCCGGCAACGCGCATCCTTGCTGGAGGTAAGTGCTACCTCTCCTACCACTCTCTCTCTCTCTCTCTCTTCATTTTGAGCAAGGGCAATCTAGGTATAGATGGAATCTTGGCCCACATACCCTCTAGAGCTCAGGGATTACATATTTCACCTCCCTGGTGCTATTGTCGACCTCAAACCAAGTCCTGCGAGCTCCGATAACAAGTCAGAACAAATGACCATCTAAGGTTTTGATCGTTCGATCTACGTTTCTTCCAAATATCCTGGTGCAATTGGGATTTTAATGGCTTAAAATGATGCTAGGAACATCCCCCACAAACTCCACGAAGCAAATCACGGTGATCAGGACCGAGTCAGAAAGCCCCAAATCTCACGGGTAGCTTCTGTACTACCAGCGAAAAACTGGGTCTGTTTTTGCTAACCTGTTTAGCCTTAGGAGCTCTCTGTTACATTCATCGAAAAGACCTTTGATGTTTCCGGTGAAAAGTGACTATTTTCAGTGAAGTACTATCAACTTGGGACTTTGTCTATACCATGTACTCTTCTGAGGTTTCGACACATAATAACACTTGACTACTCTTGTGCCTAGGACAGAAACTCACACATGCCCCGAGGTCAATAGAAAATTAAACAACCAGTGGCCATACTTGAACCCCAGTCCACACAAGCATAATCAAGGTGAGGAATGGTTGACTTTTATTTTTTTGGAATGTTAAATAATTTTAGAACTACTCACATGTATAGATTTTTACATGATTATTTAAATTACTTAAATGATGATGATGTTCTATCACATGTATTATTTTGATGGGAATGATATGAGATGTATATAGATATGTGTGGTGGGATCCGGTGTGGCCAAGGTGGTTCCGGTACCATGATCGTTCCGTGATTGTTGTATGCATGAGATAAAATCCAGTGTGGCCAAGGTGGTATTGGTGCCGTGATTACCATATGTTTGTTGTATTCATGCATTGATTATGTGAATTAGAGTTAGTTGTAGTTGCGGATTACACTTTGTGGTCGATGTGTTACCGGTATCGTGTACTCTGGGACTGCATTTTGAAATGGATACGCTTCATGGCCGATGGGAATCCCAGTGTTGTGTAGTCCATACTCAACCACTTTGCATGCTAGATAGATATATAGTGGGTTACACCTTGTGGCCGATGTGCTCCCGGTATCATGTACCCTAGGACTATACTTGGAAATAGACCCGCTTCGTGGCCGATGGTGATACCAGTGCCGCGTGGTCTATGCTAACTGTATCACTATGAAGGCATATAGGATATTGTGGTTAGGTGACATTTCCCTTGTTCGTTCCTTTGTAAACAGGGGGTAACGTGTTGGATAACCCAATGGTGGTATGTTAGATGAAACTTCCTAGAATGCCACACCAGCGGTACGATGTGATTGTTGTCGGAGATGAGAACTTATCCAGCATGACCGATGGACATACCAGTGCTATGACTACCAAGAGGGGGTTATCAGGGGTTTTCTGGGTGATTGATAGATGCATATCGGGACCGACAGGCTCCTAATCATGGCTAGGGTTTGTATTGCTATATAGTCGATGACGGTTTCGAAACCAGGGATATAGCCTAATATGTCGTAGTAGCATTTACCAGACTTAGTTGTATTGTTAGGTGGATAATAAAATAAATGAATTGTGTCACGAGCATCATGGACTATGTGTTTAATTCCTATAATCATGCATCATAAATTATTATGCAACTGCCTTGCTTGGTTGTGCATGAACCCCACCCCTCACTGAGCGAGTTGAAAAGCTTAACCCACGTATATGCCTCATTTTAGATGATGATGAAGGTACCGTTGTACCTATGGCGTGTGACCCATTACCCTCTGGGCTGGAGCATGGTGTGAGCTACTGGTGCATGCCAAAAGAGGAGCACGACCAGGACTGTGCTTGTGACCACTGTGCTTACACCGCACCTTGAGGAGCACAGTACAATTTTGGTGATTTTTAATACCGAATGATACTATTGGTATTCTTTTGGGCTTAGGTATGTATAAGTCATGATTATTTGTAAATGGAAAAACTTGGTTATAGATATTTATATTATCATTAGATGTTCCCCATTTTACTTACGATTCCGTTATTATACTCTGAGTCCGCTGCTATTAGTTGGTTTATGTTGTGAGACTGTGAATCATTAAGGTACTGTTATGAGAGATCCTGATAGGTTCGTAAGATGAGTAAGCGTCTAACTCACACCATCGGTATTCCTATACCATAAGTTGGGTCTACTGGAAGTGGAGTTTGAATATCGGCCATATTGGTGGTTATCAATATAATAACTGATGCAGGTACTTATAACCTTGTATATATATCATACTATTATATTATATTATACAAGTGCATGTATTCATGCTTCGTGACTAATATTTTCATGCGACTATTTTACCCTTATTGTTTATTTAAATAGCTCCTGTTTTCATTGTCTTTATCTTTCTTACTTTTTCTATTTTTGGGTACCCTTTATATATTGTGCAATTAAATATTTATTAAAAAATTAGCTTATTTATTATCCTCTTTGGCCCATGGGCCTCAAGGATTTAAAACGCGTTACTTTATCTTCATGAAGAATGGGAACAAGTTGTGGTTCATAGAGACATCAAGTCTAGCAATGTCATGGTAGATGCAGAGACTAAAGATTGGGAGATTTTAGGCTTGCAAAATTGTATGATCCTGGAGGGGATCCCAAAACCACCCATGTGGTGGGGACGTTTGGTTATCTTGCACCAAAATTTGCAAGAATTGGCAAAGCAATTCCTAGTGTGGATGTGTTCACATTTGGGGTCCTTTTGCTTGAGGTCGCTTGTGGTAGAAGGCCTATAGAGGTACAAGCGTTAGAAGAGTGTTTTGAATTGGTGGAATGGGTGATCTCAAGTTGCAACAGGGGCGCGATTCTTGAAACTATGGATCCCAAATTAGAAATGAATTATGAAGTGGAGGAAATGGAAAAAGGTGTTAAAACTTGGATTGTTTTTCTCTCAATCCGATCCTAGTGCAAGGCCATATATGCGACAAGTTGTCCGCTATTTGAAATGAGAGATTCCACTACCTAAGCTGCCATCTCTAACTTCAAAACGTATTGGTTAAGTCTCTTCTTGGTGTACTTATCTTGGGAGTTGAAGGAGTCTATTATCATCGGTTGCAAATTCTCTACTCTTTGGAGGACGTTGACGTTACCTAGGCGGAGATGTGGCCCCAAAGGGGGGAAGATTGTGACACCTAATAATACGACAAGTACCAGACCTGCCTAGGAGATCGGTAAGGTGTCCCCACCAAGAATATAATAAGTACCAAGGGGTTCGGGAGATCGGTGAGTGTGTCCAAACTATAGTCTCACATCTCCTAACGGGAGATTACTGGGCTAGTTGATAATCTCTAACCTCCTTAACATGGCACAACGTGTTTTAAAGTCTTGAGACCCATGGGCCAAAGAGGAAACTATTGTGCAAGGTTAATAGGGCCGGGGCGTTACAAGTATTGATTCACCTATCTCCATTCCATGTTAATCAATCTGCTTACAGCCCAGCATCTTGGAATAAAGTTTATCTAACTACACATATGATGGTGAAGACAACACCCAATAACCCAATAAATTTGTATACATCTCACCTTCAAGGCTGGCTTATAGTGGTATAGCATATGAGCTTTAAACTTCCAAACCTCATCTATCTAAAGTCATTGGACCTGGAATCTAGTTCATCTAGGTGCCTCCTTGTTACTATGGAAATCTAAGAGTAGGAATCTAACAAGAGTTGTTGATAGAGTTCAAAGTAATTCCGCATGTTAGAAAATCTCTTTCTTATCATAAGTTGTAGGTCAATTTTAATTAAATCTACTTTCAGTTCAATCGCTACATATCTTATCTCTTGCTTCTTGTTCCCAAAAAAAAAAAAAGTTTTTAACTAGATAAAATTAATGCCTAATTTCGACGTTGTGAAACTGTTGCTCACCATCGTTGCCATTTGGATTGATAGCCAAACTCAAGTGGATTTGTTGAACAAGAGCATAAAGCAATGGCCATTGGAATCTTTACTTATCTTCTAGAGATTAACTCTGTAATTAAACTGTTAAATTCATAGAAATTTTGACTCAAGAACAATGTTTTGCTTCTTTTTTTTGTTTTTTTCTTTTTTTACCATAATTTTAATATTTTGATTCCGATAGAAAAAAAAAAAAAAAATCTAACACCAATGTGAAAAAAGGCACCTCCATTTTATTTTTTTACCAAAAGTTCAAACTGGCAGATGTTGGAGTACTGCAGATGTTGAAGGAGTACTGTGGACCATGGAAACCTATTTATTTATTTTTTTTTGGGTAAATCTTGGAAACCTACTCTAACACCATGTAAAGTTTCCATCCCACTAGTTCGAACTAGTTGGTGGAGAGATCCCCATATATATAAGACGGGCGGTATGCTAATTAGTATCCAATGTGGGGTTAAACTCTTGACACAACAAATATACACGCCATGGCCGAAAGAGGGCCTCTCAATCTAATCAATAATAAATCCAAGATCTTCCTAAAAGGAAATGAATTAGGCACAATATAGTACCATACATAGGTTGGGCACGTTCCCTCCCCCCCC
>NC_056567.1:2474422-2506526 GCF_013358625.1 Macadamia integrifolia | reverse complement strand
AAACCCCCAAACATAAACATAAAATTTGTAATTTTTCTTTCTACATTTATTAGGATATCTTAATAATGGAATAGCTAAATGGATGTGACTATGGATTCACCAATATCCATTACATATTAATCAATCCACTTATAACCCTACAGCTTGGAACAAAGTTTATCTAACTACGGAAATGAAGGTGAGGACAACACCCAATAAATTTTTATACATCTCACCTTCAAGGCTGGCTCACACTGGTATAGCATATGGGGTGAACTTTAAACTTCCAAACATCATCTATCTAAAGTCATTGGACCTAGAATCTACATCATCTAGGGGCCTCCTTGTTAGTAAGAAAATCTACGAGTAGGCATCTATCTAGAGTTATTGATAGAGTTCAAAGTAATTCGGAATGTTGGAAAATCCCTTTCTTTTCCCAAGCAGGTAAGCTAATTTTAATCAAATCTATTTTCAGTTTTATCCCTACATGTAACATCCTAATTTCATTTTCTTACCTTCCTTGTGGACAGGAAGGATTCCAGGCAGAGAAGGCCAATACTAGCATGGGCTAACAGGTAAAATATACCTACAATAGGGATTAGGTGTAATAGAGAGTTGTTCAGGCGAAGGGGGGTTGGTTTTAGCCCAACCAATGGGAAAGCTCTGGGAACGACAAGTAGGCCTGTTAGCTTACTAGAATCGGGATTTCTGATTCTGTGGGCCCCACACACTCTACTAAAATTAGGACTTTCCTTCTTTAAGCATTTTATGATAGAATAAGTTAGTATAATAATATAAATATCAATTAGGGATAATTACACATAATTAAATGTAATTATATACATAATAATATGTTATATATATTAATATTATTATTACATATAACTCTACACCGAGCAAGTCGATGGGAGCGTGGTTATAAATATAAGGAAGCCACCGACTATTGTTGGTTAGAAACCCTCAGTTCTCACATGCATAGCAAGAAGAAGAAGGGCGAAAGAAGAAGAAGAAGAAGAAGAAGAGAGAACGAAGAAGGAGAAGAAAAGAAGAGAAGGAAGAAAGAGAAGAGAGGGAATAGAGGGAGGAAATTACTTATCAAATCACAAAGAAGAGGAAGAAGCTAGTAGTGGATCAACTTCACACCATTCTTCCAGAGCAAACATCCCTTCAAAAACCTGGAATTTCATATGGAATAGTCGTACTCTCCCAAAAATTCGATCTTTCATTTGGCGTGCATGTGCTAATGGAGTGGCATCTGCTGAAGGACTCAATCGTAGACAAGTTCCTATTGATCCATCATGTACAAGATGTGAGGCTGCTTCTGAGTCTATTGATCACATAATTCTCCATTGCCCATTTGCCATGGTAGTTTGGTTTGGTTTATCTCTCTCACACCACATCCCTGATGACCCCTCTCTAACCATTCCATCATGGATCCAATCATGGCAATGCTTAAGCTCTCATGAAAAAATTTCAGGTAAGAGGAACTTTAGCCTCTGTACTTTCATTATTTGGAACATATGGCTGGCACGAAATGAGTTCATATTCAAAAAGGAGTGTTGGTCCCCTGCCGAGGTCATTCTCAAAGCTGAAGCTTCATTCAATGAGTTCAATAATGCTACTAGTGTCTCTGAAAATAGAAATACGACTGCCGGTGTTCATACTCCCTAGATTGAACATATTGGGAGTTTCTTCCCTCCTCAAGGTGTGATTAAAATCAATTCAGATGCGTCTTTTATCAAGGAATCCTATTCAGGTGCTGTAGGATTTATTATTCAATACTACTCTGGAACTCCCATTATGGCTATATCTGAACCAATCAAGATGCCTTCAATTATTTGTGGTGAAGCTGAAGCTCTTAGAGATGCAGTTCTTACTTCTATCAGTTTGGATTTCTTTAGGTTCATGGTGGAGTGTGACAACTTGGAAGTAATCCAGTGCCTTAAGGATCCATCTACCCATGCTGCTATAGAGATCAAGCCTATCATTGAGGATATATCTTTCATTTGTGCCCCTCCCATGGATATTTCATTTCATCATATTCCAGGGACAGCTAACAGTATAGCTGATACCTTGGCTAGGAAAGGCTTGTCCATCTGGTTAAGGACAACTTGGCCTAACTCCACTCCTTGGCTTATCCAGCTCTGCAAAGTGGATACCTCGGCACGTAACCGGTTTCATTCTCAATAAATTTTTCTTTCACCAAAAAAAAAAATCGGCTCTGCCCTCAGGTATGTAATTCATCTTGCTCAAGCTTAGAACAGTGTTAGTATGTTAGAAATTACCATGAAAATAAAACTAGATGTTCTTAAATGGTTCAATGAAGCAAGGTTTCACTAATTGGATGGTGTAAGACAGAAATTGAACACCCAAAGCTTGGGAGTAATGGCTGGAATTTGAAACCCTGCTCATCCAAGCTATATACAGTACAGGCATGCACTAAAATGGAAAGAAATCTTAAAATCTGAAAAGGGAATCTTGCTAATCAAGGCCGATTCTGGAATTATGTTAATTAGGAACTCCTAAATGAGTTAGGGATCTTAATAATCTGCTAGAAATCTGAAATCAGAGTTGAAAAAAAAATGAAATTAAGGCTTGGGATTGTGATGAATTACTAGATTAACATGGGGATTTCTTGAAATTGAGGCTGAATGGGGCTAGGTAGCTAAAAGTTTTACCAAAACACTTAGGACAGAATTGCAAGATGTGATGAAAGTGAAATTTCAAGAGGGTTACACTAATTTATGGTTTTAGAAATACATGCAAACAAAATTAGAGATGGAACACCAAATTAGAAAGCCAAAACATTGGTATCCCATCTCTAATTAAGCAATTAACATGGGAATTTCTGGAATTAAAGAGAACTAACTGAATCTGGGGAATTCTGACTTTTTCTCTAACTAGTTTTGATAAAAAAAAAAAATAAATAAATAATTTTATCTGAATTTTTACCAAAGAGTTTCCCTAAGAGAGGGTTTAGCTCAAATTGATGGATGGAAACACTAATTTTGACCTGTTATTATTTTTACATGGTTTGAGTAAACAGAAGAAAGGAGCAGAATCAGATTCTGCAGGTTTTGACCCAACAGGCGGGAGACCACAGTCCGGCCGGTTGGTCCTACTGTCTCCAGCCAGTTGAGCTTTCAGAGGCTAGAAAGGCCACTGTACTGCCTTGTACTCTATTAAACCTACTAAAGACATGGAATAAGGACAGTATAGCCCTTAACTAATGGTTCATTCATGGATTTTAATCTTAGAAATTATGAAATTGAATAGGATTCTACTTGAACAGAAATTAATAAAAGGGAATAAGAATAACTAGTTAAATTAGATTAACAATAGGAATTTAGTTATATACCTGATAACCTAAGTATGTTTTGGAATAGGGAAATTGAATTGCAATGCAGGAATCTACCCAACTCAGAGAATTGACTTGTCTAACCCCAACTATCAAGGTGAGTGGGTGCCCTGACCTTTTCTTTTGGAGTGTTTTTTATATTTTTCCTTTTTCCTGTCTTGTATGTTCATGCATCAATTGGTTGTGAATGTGCATTATTTCCTATACTAAATATCTAAATGATGGATGGTGAATTGATGGACTTGAGATATGTAAGGTAAGTCAGGTGAGATTGGGACACGTGCAGGTGCCCATGAAATTGTGTGTGATTGTGGTTCTATGGATGAAATTCACAGTTGTGACTATGATATTGACAGTCTGGGGTGCGGTGTGGCCAAGGTGCATTTCTGGTACCGTGGGCCCAGAGGTTAGTAGCATAGTTATGATTGTGGCTTTGATAGTCTAGGACGCGATGTAGCCGAGGTGTGTTTCTAGTACCATGGGCCTAGAGGTCAGAGGATGTGTGTTGTGTGATGGGTAGTAATGATTGTAACATCGATGGTTTGACGCACGGTATGGCCAACCATGGGCTTAAAGGTCGGTATTACAGTGATGGCTACTGATGTATGATTGGATGCATGTAGAATGCATGGTTAGGATTCACAGACCCTGGTGCTACGCCCCTTGCTAGTAGGGGTTAGGTACTAGCTGATGCTAGGGGTGGTGATGCAATATGGGTGATCGATGGGTTTTTTAGGACCGTGACTGTTCGACAGCTTGGGTGATCGATGGGTTTTCTGGGACCGAGGTTGTAGGACTGGGGTTACCCATGAGGGGTTTGCGGGGTGACCAATGGGTTTTTTAGGACCTACAGGCTCCTGACACACAGTCTAGGTTGTATTGCTGGGTGATCGATGGGTTTTCTGGGACCAGTGACACATGTTATGTTGCCGTAGCACTGATACCTTGGACTTAATAATTGTTGCTAGGTATTGTATAATAAAACTATATCATGAGCATCATATGATTTGTCAAGCATGCATTGCATCATTTGTTCTAGTTTGCTTGAGTATGCATAGCATTCTTTATTTGCTTGTACTTGCATTATTTGTTTGCTTATGCTTACATTATATGTTTGCTTGTGCTTGCCTGCCCCCACCCCTCACTGAGCATACACGTGCTTATCCCTCACATTTACTTTTCCAGATGCCTAGGCTACATCCTTTGTGGCATACTATTTTTAGATGATGGAAATCGGAACTGAGGGGGGACTGGACTTTAGCAACGGTTGTGAAGCTTATGTCGACGAGATGTCGAGATTTGATGGGCTTCACTATTATTCAGTTCGTCCTTCTTGATGTATACATATTCATAGATGTGTAGTAAGTAGTATTGTAGCCTGTGGTTATATTCAGACATGCGATTTGTATAATGTAATTTATCACTTTAGTACATCACCAGTGATATTTATGAGATTTTATTAGCATACTCTGATTTTAGCTGGTCTTGTTGGCATTCGTGAAATTAAAATACTGCATCTGTGATCCTGGTGGGTTAGGCTGACTGGATATGGGTGTCTAGTGCCACATACCTTGGCCAATTTTGGTAGGGTGTGACACTAAATATTTTATTTCTTGCTTCTTTTTTTCGTTAAAAATCCAAATTTGTATTAAAAATTGAAGGGAATACATAAAAAAAACTGAACTGAAGAGCCAAAACCCCCACCTTCAACATTTCCATCAGCAGGGGCACTCAACAGCCACTAACAAAACCGATATCGAGTTCTATCTTGAGCATCCCTAACTACCTTTTCCTGAATATGATATGGAAGATTTGGAGAAGTTTCCGACAGACCTGATTTAACTACTGCTTTAGCAAGGAAATCAACAATGACATTAGCTTCTCTAACACAATGCATTAACTTCCATGAGATAACTTGAAGATAGTGATAAATTGCACTCCGCTCTTGTTGGACAAACTATGGAATGATATTAGCCTGCACCACTGCCACTACCACTCTAAATCAATCTCAATCCATAGAGCCTCGACTCCACTGATTTTTGCTGTCCATATTCCTTCCACCAGCCCTTTGAATTCAGCCATATAATTTGATTGTATTCCTAAGAAAATATTAAAAGAGTCAACAATGACTCCCTTAGTCCCTTGTGATCTCGAAGAATACCTGCTGCACCAGCTCATCCTGGCTTATCCAATGAACAATCATCGACATTCAATTTATACCAACCAACTATGGGAGCACACCAATGTCCTTCAAGGATAGGAATTTTTCCCTTCGGGAGACCTTGCAATCCTAGATTTTTGCAATAAATAAGATCATTTGTGCATCGAATAGCACCTTGCGTATTAAGATTGCATTCATTCAATTCTTTGAGAATCACATCAAAAACTTGACCTGTGAGTTTGATCCTATTATCATACTGCCTCCCATTCCTCTCCCTCCAAATGTTGTCCACTACTATAATGAACCCTACAATCCAAGGATCTTTCAACGCTAGAAAGCGAGCTTTCCTCTTCCACCAGATCACCAAGTTAATGATAGAATCTTGTCTACACCAACCAATCCCAAAGCATGCCACAAATCGTTTCCAGATCTCCAAAGAATAATTTCACTTAAGAAAAAATTGATGGAAGGACTCTTCAAATATCCCACATAGACTACACTTTGAAGCTAGTAAAACTCCCTTAGTATGAACTTTATCCTCTATTGGGATCTTCCCATGGACCAATCTCCAACCAAAAATAGCTTGCGGAGGCTGTAGTTGCTTACCCTATATAATTGTCATCCATAGAATTTTTGGATTTCCCTTTCGGATTTCATCCCAAGCATAAAAAGTGGTAAACACCCCAGTGGATGAACAACTCCAAGTGCATCTATCCTAAATGGAATATTGAGGAAGATGAACTGAGGTACTAACTCAATGAAGTTTCACAAAAAATTCGATCTGATCCTTGGAAATGACCACTGATTATTTAATATGAAATCAAAAACTTTTATGTTTGCTTCTGAAAAAAATATTATCATCCAAACCATATTTTTCCATTATTGAAAAATTTCCCAGCCATCTATCTTTCCAAAAATTGATAGATCTACCATTGCCAACAACCCATCTTTCTTTACTTGCCATGAAATTCCAAGCCTTCCTTATCCTAGGCCAGATAGAAGAAGCTTTGTAGGATTTCTTCATAGCGCCATTACTTTCTGTTAAGTTTGTCTCGAATTCTTGACCCGTTTTGAAGATTGACCCGATCCGACATATTTTGGTGGCGACCCGAATGGGAAATTTTTTGAGATCTGTGATGGAGCCCATCATTGATCTCGTATGGGGGTGTGGGGGCGTAGCCCCCGCGGTATGGTTCGACCGGATCAACCGCGACCCGATGGGTCGAACCGCTATTTGGAGTATATATATAATGTACTGTTGCTTGTTGAGAGTCATTGTATTCTAGGGTTTTCACGAAGCTAGGGTTTCAGGGCGAGTTCTTCCTCGCCCCTGCTAGGGTGTAATCTTTCTTCTGCATAGTGAATCATCTTCTTCTTCACCCGAGGACGTAGCACACCACCCTGGTGTGTGAACCTCGTTAAATCTCTGTGTCGTACGGATCTATTGTCTCTCTTTATCAGTATTTCTTGGTGTTTGATCTAACACTTTCTATGAACCTAACTTTGAAGAATCTACTAACAGCTGATGAACCATGCTTGATGTGCCAAACCTGTTTACAAAGGAGCACCTTATGTATATCACGAAGACGACAAATACCAAGACCTCATTCATCTCTAGGCCTATAGACCATATCCCAGCTGACTGAGATTGCCTTAGAGGAATCCGCATCTCCCATCCATAAAAAATTTCGCATTCATTTTTCAGCTAATGAAATAAGAGAAGTTGGCCACCAATACACAGAGAAACTATGAACTGGCATGCCCAGAACAACAAACCGAATCAGTTGAGCTCTTCCTGCCATTGACAATGTTTATCGATAGTCAATCCTTGATTTTATCCATAGTCGACATCAAAGCATGTTTTTTCACCCTTCTCTAAAAAATTTCCACTCTTAGATACTTAGTAGGGAAACATTGGAACTCCAAAAATATCAGAAATGGCATGCTTTCTATTAGTAAGGATGCTGCCCAGAAACAATTTTCTTTTCTGTATATTCATTTTTTGACTAGAAAACTCTTGATAGCAAGTAAGAAAATCATTGAGGTTTCTGACATACCTAATTGAGGCATTCATGAAAATGAATATATCATCAGCAAATAATAAAATTATAGGGACCACTGAAACTCTCGGACCCTGTAGAGCTTTTAAATTTTTTTCCACTAAGAGCCCTCTCAAACCTCTACAGAATACTTCCTCGGCTAAGATAAAAAATGATAGGGGATATAATATCTCCTTGGCGAAGACCCCTTTCCACCCCAAAATATCCAATAGAGCCACCATTAAGAAGAATGGATATTTTGACAAAAGACAGAATTTGAGAAATCCACTTAACCCAACTCTCAGAGAATCCAAATTGACGAAGCACTCGAAACAAAAAAATCCCATGATAGAGTGTCGAATGCTTTTTGAATGTCGATTTTCTTGCTTCTTGTTCCTAAGAAAAAAAAAAACATAAGTTTTCAACTAGATAAAATTGATGCCCAATGTTGGCGTTTTGAAAATGTTGCTGACCACCGTTTCCATTTGGACTAATAGCTAAAGTCTAGTGGATTTGTTGAGCCAGAGCATGGAGCAATGGCCAAGGGAATCTTTACCAATCTTCTAGATATTAATTCTCTAATTAAACTGTTCGAATTTTTGGAAGTTTTGAAGCAAGAACGATGTTTTATTTTTTTCCATCTTAATGTTAATGTTTTGTTTCCGATAAAAAAAAGAAAAATATATCTAACACCAATGCGAAGAAAGGCACCTCCAATTTCTTTTCATACCAAAAGTTCAAATGAGCAGGTGGAGATACTCGTAGGTGTAGATGGGATACTGTGGACCGTGGAAACCTATTCTTTTTCTTCTTTTTTTTTTTCTTTTTTTTCTTTTGGTAAATTATGAAAACCTACTCTAACACCATGCAATGCTTCCATCCCACCAGTTCGAACTAGTAGGTGGAGATATCTCCATATATATAAGGGGGGGCGGTAGGCTAATTAGTAGCTGATGTGGGACTAAACTCCTGACACAACAAAGTTACATGCCACGGGCGAAAGAAGGCTTCTCAATCTAACCAATAAGAGATCCAAGATCTTCCTAAAAGGAAATGAATTAGGCACAATATAGTACCGTACATAGGTTGGGTACGTCCCCCTCCCCCAACATAAACATAAAATTTGTAATTTTTTATCCTTTCTATATTTGGTAGGATATCTTATATCAGATCTAATAATGGAATAACTAAATGGATGTGAATATTGATTCACCTATATCCATTCCACATTAATTAATCCGCTTACAGCTCTACAACTTGGAATAAAATTTATCTAACTATGGAAATGAAGGTGAAGACAATAGCCAATAAATTTTTATACGTCTCACCTTCAAGGCTGGCTCACACTGGTATAGCATATAAGGTGAGCTTTAAACTTCCAAACCTCATCATCTAAAGTCATTGGACCTAGAATCTAGTTCATCTAGGGGCCTCCTTGTTAGTAAGAAAATCAAAGGGTAGGCATCTATCTAGAGTATTGATAGAGTTCAAAGTAATTCGGATGTTAAAAAATCCCTTTCTTATCACAAGCTGGTCGGTCAATTTTAGGTAAATCCATTTTCAGTTCTATCCCTACATATCTTATGTCTTGCTTTTTTTTCCTTAAAAAAAAATAAAAATAAAAAAATGACTAAAAAATAAAAATTCAAGTAGATAAAATTAATGCCCAATTTTGGCATGAAACTATTGCTCACCACTACTGCCATTTGGACTGATAGCCAAAATCTAGTGGATTTGTTGAACCAGAGAATGGAGCAGTGGCCATTGGAGTTAGATTTTTGTTTTTTCCATCTTGATGTTGAAATTTTGTTTCCAATAAAACAAAATAACAAAAAACAAAAATCTAACTCCAATGTGAAGAAAGGCACCTCCATTTTCTTTTATTACCAAAAGTTTGAATGGGTAGGTGGAGGGACTCGCAGGTATAGATGGGATATTGTTGATCGTGGAAACCTATTCTTTTTTTTTTTTGGTAAATTGTAGAAACCTACTCTAACACCATGTGAAGCTTCTATCCCACCAGTTCGAAGTGATAGGTGGGGAGATCCCCATATGCATAGGGGGGAGGTAGGCTAATTAGTAGCCGATGTAGGACTAAACTCCCAACACAACAAAGATACACGCCATGGCCGAAAGAAGGCCTCTTAATTTAATCAATAAAAGATCCAAAATCTTCCTAAAAGGAAATGAATTAGGCACAATATAGTACCATACGTAGGTTGGGTACATCCCCCTCTCCACCCCTCCCCAAGATAAACATAAAATTTGTAATTTTCTATCTTTCTACATATTGGGTATTAGGATATCTTATATCGGACCTAATAATGGAATAACTAAATAAATGTGATTATTGATTCACTTATATTCATTCCATATTAATCAATCCGCTTACAACCTTACAGGTTAGAATAATGTTTATCTAACTATGGAAATGAAAGTGAAGACAACACCCAATAAATTTTTATACATATCACCTTCAAGGCTGGCTCACACTAGTATAGCATATAGGGTGAGTTTTAAACTTCCAAAACTCATCATCTAAAGTCATTGGACCTAGAATCTAGTTCATCTAGGGGCCTCCTTGTTAGTAAGAAAATCAAAGGGTAGGCATCTATCTAGAGTATTGATAGAGTTCAAAGTAATTCGGATGTTGAAAAATCCCTTTCTTATCACAAGTTGGTCGGTCAATTTTAGTTAAATTTATTTTCAGTTCTATCCCTACATATCTTATGTCTTGCTTTTTTTTTTTCCCAAAAAATAGAAAACATTAGTTTTCAACTAGATAAAATTAATGTCCAATTTTGGCGTTTTGAAACTGTAGCTCACCACCATTGCCATTTGGACTAATAGCCAAAGTCTAGTAGATTTGTTGAACAAGAGCATGGAGCAGTGGCCATGGGAATCTTTACTTATCCATTAGATATTAACTTTGTAATTCAACTGTTCGAATTTGTGAAAATTTTGAAGCAAGAATAATGTTTTGTTTATTTTTCATCTTAGTGTTAATATTTTGTTTCCTAAAAAAAAAAAAAAAAATCTAACACCAATGTGAAGAAAGGCACCTCCATTATCTTTTCTTACCAAAAGTTGGAATGGGCAAGTGGAGGTACTCGCAGGTGTAGATGGGATACTGTGGACCGTAGAAATCTTTTTTTTTTTTTTTTTTGGTAAATCGTGGAAACCTACCGTAACACCATGTAAAGCTTCCATCCCACAAGTTCGAACTAGTAGGTGGAGAGAACCCCGTATATATAAGGGGGGCGATAGACTAATTAGTAGCCAATGTGGGACAACTCCCAACATAACAAAAATACACACCATGGCCGAAAAAAAGATTTCCATCTAATCAATAAGAGATCCAACATCTCCCTGAAAGGAATCAAATTAGGCACAACATAATACCATATATAGGTTAGGTTCCCCCTCACCCCCTTTGAGATAAACATAAATTTTGTATTTTTTCTGCCCTTTAATATTTATTAGGATATCCTATATCAAATACGATATTGGAATAACTACAAGGATGTGAATATTCATTCCAGATTAATCAATTCCTTTACAACCCTACAACTTGGAATGAAGTTGTTTTGACTATGCACGAAAATGAAGGTGTAGACAACACCCTATATATTTTATATATCTCGCCTTCAAGGTTGGCTCACACTGGCATAGTATATAGGACGAGCTTCAAAATTCCAAATTACTTCAACCATCTAAAGTCATTGGGCTTGGATTCTAGTTTTATCTAGGGGTTTCCTTTTAAGTAAGCCAATCTAAGAGTAGGCATCTATCTAGAGTTATTGATAGAGTTCAAAGTAAGCTATCTATTGGAAAATACCTTTGCTATCACAAGCAGCTTGGTCACATTTAATTAAATCTATTTTTAAGTTATATCCATATATATCTTATGTCTTGGTTCATGTTCCCAAAAAAAATGTCTTCAACTAGATAGAATTAATGCCCAATTTTGGCATGGTGAAACTATTGCTCACCATTGTTGCCATTTGGCCATGGGAATCTTTACTTATCTTCTAGATATTAAGTCTGTAATTAAACCATTAGAATCTTTGGAAGTTTCGAAGAAAGAACAGTTTTTTTTTTTTTTCTTAATGTTAAACGGAATTGAAGGTGTTTGATAAGTTATGTTTTTAGAAGTCGATAGTAACCAATGAAAGAATGGCCACAAGTCGTTTCTAGAAACGGCGAAACAAGTTGAACTTGTTTCGCCTAGGTTGTTTCTTGAACCATAAATAAGTAAAGATTTCTATTTATATTTCTGAAAATAAGTGAAATGGAACAGTTTTATCAAACGCTTTTTACTCCGTTTCTGCTGTTTCTAGAAACAGAAACGGCAGAAATGCGTTTCTTGAAACGTTATCAAACGGGCCCTAAGTCTGTAATTAAACCATTAGAATCTTTGGAAGTTTTGAAGAAAGAACAGTTTTTTTTTTTTTTCTTAATGTTAATATTTTGTTTCTGATAAGAAAAAAAAAATCCAACATCAATGCAAATAAAGGGTACCTCCATTTTCTTTTTATACCAAAAGTCTAAACGGGTAGATGGAGGTACTCGTAGGTATAGAAGGGTAACTATGGACCGTGGAAACCTACTCTAACACCATGTAATTTTTTTATCCCATCAGTTCAAACTAGTAGGTGGAGAGACACCCGTGTATATAAGGGGGGCAGTAGGCTAATACAGTCTAGCCGGATTCCTAACAATTTTGTTTCACCATCAACCAAATCGGTCTCTAATTGAATCTAGGGAAAATTACATGTACCACCCCTAAAAACCTCCCGTACGACATTTGAGGGTCACTTTTTCCAAAAATTACATCCGCTCTCTTTTGAGTGATGATGTTAACTTAGAGATTTAGAAAATAGGACAAGACAATACTAACCCATCCCTTAGTATTGAAACCCCATCTACTTATCGGAGCGTCGTTCTTCGGAGATTTCGAGTGTCGTTCTTCCTCGAAGCGGTCGATTACAGATCACCAAAGAATGGGAGCTGATGCTTCAAATCATTTGCCCACTAACGGATTGGTTATGCATAGAATCGGCCGCTCCGGTGATCTGTGGTCCCCAGTCTCGAACTCATCACTTTGGGCTATGGATATAGGTGGCTCGGTATAGTTTGTTCAAGTTCTGCGATCTGTGAGCCGCCATGTTCGACCGGAGGAAAAATGTCTAGTTAGTCAAGCCCAATTGAATTTTTCTTCTCTTTCCTTCCATTTTTATAATGCAAAAAACCAAAATCACCTTCTTTATGATAATCAGTTTCTCATCAGAACAAGAATAGGATGCAATTGAAAAACCGAGATTTTGGTTTTTATAATCTAGTTTTTTGAGGCTTTTGATTTTTTTTGTCTTGGCTCCCTTTTCTGTTGATGGCAATGCTGAAGGTGGATTAGGGAGCCGAGATTTGTTTAGTATGTAATTTGTCTTGTATGGCTTTGGTCTGTTTCTCTTTCATTCTTTAATATATCTTTGCTGATCTTAAGGGAAAAAAAAATCAGAACAAGAATGAGAGAATAAAAAAAATGAAGTTGGTGAAGAGAAGCTGAGATTACACAATTTGGATCTCGCATTATAGCATTGACGATGTAGCCCCGGTGGAGTAGGTTCCTGACGAACCAAGACCCAACGAAACAAGATACCCCAGTCATGCACACAGTGCACATGTTAGGAAGAAAAACAGCAAACTCAAACTCATCCCACTCATCTTCCCCATCAACTTTGAAGTCTTCGATGGCCATTCTTTGGAGATTTCGAGCTCACCTTGCAGGATCTCGCCAGTCTGGAGGAGAACTAATGTGTTGGAACAAAGGATTTGGAGCCCTAAGCTTATAGATTTGAGGGTTTTTGGAAGGAAGGTGAAAGTGAAACCTACCGTTTTACCCTTCCTCAAGAGTAATTTAGTCATTTATCAAAGTTTAATAAGCAGACATCATCAAATAATAGAACCCCACTAACGGAATTGACTAATCTCTTATAAATTAAGTAAAATAGGGGTGGGACGTGTAATTTTTTGAAGAAGTGACCCTCACATGTCATATGGAATTTTTTTAAGGACGGTACATGTAATTTTCCCGTCAAAAAAATCTATTATTGTTCTTAATTAGTGTTCCAATACCACTCTCCCACTCGCTAACCCATTCTACTTTGAGGAACCACTAGAGGTTTTTAAGCCTAAAACGATTGCTAAACTCAAATATTTAACTATTGCATATAGAATTCAAACCCCCTTTCACTAAACGTCAATCAATAGATGCACCTAAAGGACTTAAGATTGTTCCACACATCCCATGTTTGATTATTCTCAGTCAAATGGAAACCATGCCTAAGTGCCCTACTGCCCTCTACCACCAGTATTAATAACTTTAGTGGGCCAAACGCAAAAACATTACTAAACATTAATTGTTAGCACTGAGAAATTAATCCTAATTGCAATTATGTTATTACAAGATGAAGTAGATGATATTACCAAATAATAATTTATCAAGACTGTTATTCGTCATGTATTCATAATCAAGCAACCGTTCAAGGACTTTATGTTACGATCCCATATCAGCTTATGGGGGTTGATCCCATATCGGTTTCCTATGAGAATTGATGTGGATTTAGATGGTCATGGGTCTCCTCACCTTGTAAGCAGTTTTATGGGGTTGAGTTTTTCCAGGACCGTAACAGTGGTATCGCGTGCGGAAGGGGTGACCTGATGCCAAAGTGAGAGCTACTAGATAAAGGCTACCTGCCGCCAGGCAGAACCCTAGAGTAGAGTGAGAGCCGCCTAGAAAGGGCTACCTAATCCGGAGTGAGCCGCCGTGGACATTGGGTTCGGAAACGTGGTGGTATGTTATAACCTCATATCAAATTATGGGGGCTGATCCCACATCGGTGTTCCCTCACCTTGTAAGCTGGTTTATGAGGTTGAGTTCTTCCAGGACCGTATGCTACACACAAGGAGACAGACAACATTGCAATTATGAACATTGCTTATAAGCTTCACTTTGCTAGTAAAATCCGCCTTCGCTCTAGCGGATTGATCAGTTGTAAGTTTCTTGACTGCAATTGTTTTTCCATTTTTAAGAACCCCCTGCAAATTCCAAACAGTTTTACTAGGATTACCATAAACCCTTGACAAACTAAAAACCCAAGAATGAATTCTTCTTAGTAACTAATACAAAATCACCTCGCCTATAGGCATAGGATACGTGGTATTCAAAAAAACCAACTATATAGCAAGAGAATCTCCACCAACTCAAGGCACTTTGCCTACAAGGTTAAACAAGTCATTTCATTCTTTATTGGGATTAGAGGTTCACCACACCCACCCTATAAATAACAAGATTATCCAGATAAAAGAGGATTCAATCTCTTTATCGACACTGCTCTCAATTTATTATTGGTCCAAAACATTGACTTTAGCATCGGAGAGTCTCTCCGGCCTCTCTTTGTTTTGCCGGTATCTCCACAACCAAACGTCGATTTTTGGTCGCAACAGTAACATACGTATTTACACATTAAAATTTTGATTTGTGCAAAAATGAGTATAATGAGAACTGATTTGTTTCTATTTAACTAAACCACGCATGAAAAAAGGGGGGAGCACGGGAAGAACATTGCAACTATATGACTTTCAAGACCCAGGCAACCAAGATATAAAACTCTTTTCAAAGCGTTGAATCTTCACCAGGACACATGGCGTTCACCCAGGTAGCGATTGACAAACCTAGGTGATGGGCGCTCAAGAGAAGAGTCGAATCCTGGGATGTCAAGGCATTGTCTAAGGATATGCTCCATGTTTCGGGATACGTTTCTGAGTCTTTTCAACCATTAGACCACTATGTGGGCAGCCAAGATAAGATTTTCAATGGAGTTTTCGATAGGAAGGTTGGCTTGGGCTTACATGGGCCCCAAAAAGCCCAATCACCTCAAGTTGCTACCCTAGCTAAGATATGGTGCTTAAGGAATATTGTTTGTTTCAGTCTAGACCACATTGGACCGGATACCTAGTTAAGATCTAAGCAAGCCGTAATCTTTTTCTGGCTTTCACAATTTCACCCTAATTCTTTCTATGGATCCTTTGATTGTTTACTTCTTTACAATATAAGATATAGCTTCTTCTTCCCCTCACCAAGGAAGAGCGTCATCGTATGGCCAAAATATCTTCCACTTGCTGATTTAAGTATGACTCAAATTTTGTAGACAAGTAAACCTCAACATTGCTATATCACATATCAAATTTCATCCCAAAATGAGCTAAGGTTATGTCGAGATTAAATTTCAGCTGAGGCTTGGTTTCATGACTACCATCGTAGGCTGAGTTTGAATTCATCCAGCCCTGATTCACGTCAAAGCAGACTTGTATTTTATGGATTGGATTGAGAATGGGATTATAGCTATAACCCATATCCAAGAAAAGGATTAAGTTTAAGAATATCCATGTAGGAGATATTATAGAGAAATCCAATCAGAAGGGCAAGAGGAGAGATAAGTTGTAAATAATTGAGAGCTTTATTAGAGAAAGCAGGTTATGGTATTACATAGTCTCTCCATAGGCCACCTAAATGGAACCCAAGTTGTCCAAGGCTAGCTTGGCCATAGCTTGTGCTAGTCCCGTCAAGGTAGTTTTAACAATTGATGAATTTTGATTAGGGCTATGACTGTGGGTCATCTGATGTATTTCAAATTTGAGCTCAAACTAGGGTAGCAATAGGACAGAGCAGGGGTAGATTATTGACAACTGCTGAGGCCCAGCCCAGGGTCCTCATGGCTCTGCCTGAGCCTGGCCCGACTCGAGGTTAGGCTAAGATATTTCAGCTCAGGCCTAGTCAAGCTCGGGGCAGGTTGGCCTTGGCTCTGTTTTGTCATTAGAGACCATTTGGTTGGCTGAATATTAACCAATTTTTTTTTTTCAGGTAGGCTCCAAGGAGAGCTTAACTCATCATCTCTTGATTGTGAAGTCTGTCTTTACCAACTTAATTCTACCAATAAAGCTAGTAACCAACTATGAAACTCTCCGCCATCTCTCCCTTCTTTTCTGAAATTTTCAAAGACTAAAAATGAATGCATTATCTTAGTTCTTTCTCCTCTTTTGAAGCAAAAATTATTGTTTTTAAATGTCATATTAAAAAATTAAAAGCAGAAATTAGAAAATGTGATGCCTATAAATAGAATCTAGATATCTAAGTTGGGTTCAACCCAAAACCTCAATCTAGGCCTGGCCTGGCCTTAACCCGGTGGGCCTAGGAATCTCAACCATGACACTCCCTATGGACAGCCCAACCCAAGCCCTACTAGCCTCATGCAGGCTTAGGCTCAAGCTCATCAAGCCAAACTTGCACCCTTAGGTCAATTTTGTGATGGGATCAAAGTGAGTTGACCTCTATCATCCAGTGACCCTACCCTATTCATTCACATGAAGCCCAAACCATGGACTAGGATATGTATCATTTATTATGGGAGACAGTTTTCCTACGCAAGGAAAGTTCACCCCTTCTTCCTAAGAAACCCAGATAAGGTATTTTTTTTGGATAAGCTATAGGATTTTAATATTTTCCAAAGTACCATTCTGATATATCCTGTAAGCATCTGAACTTGATGCGATGAATGGACTCCCCCATTCACCATGGCTGAAGACAATTGATTGGGGGGAGAGGGTTCCCTAAAAACGCAGCATGACCCCATGCCACAAATGGAAGCACCAATAAAGGCAGAATTTCCACCTATCATGAGGGGTGAGGTGGTTATTTTGGCCCATTCTATGTCAAGGAACAAGAGTCACGTTGTCTTTTAAGGTTTTTTTTTTCCTTTTGATTTATCTTGAAATGTCTGATGTGATGCATAACTATTTTTCTGAGCATGATTGACGTCAACCTAAGGCTTGAACTACCCCCCCCCCCAAAAAAAAGAAGCAGCATTATTGGCGTTGGATGGTGAGTTGGCCTCAAGCAGTGTCTAAAAATACTTAATTGCCCCTATTTAAATTCTTGTTTTCTAATAATGTACAAAATGGATGCTCACAAATCAGAGATGAGCAAATGTATATGCCTATTTACCACACAAAAGATGAAGGAGAAACACTTTACCTTTATCGGCTTGCTTGGATGTTCTAGATCGCACTAGGAATATGAAAAATACAATGAGAAGTAACAAAAAGCCAACGCCTCCAACAATACCCCCAATAATGGAATTATTCTTGCTTAAATTTCCTATAATGAATATTTATCCATCATTAGCACTTTTATAAAACAATTATGACATATTTCATAAGAATGGGCTTTTTCTGGATTTGATGACCCAAATATGAATAAGTGTGATTTCTAAAATTGGTCGAGACCTCAAACTGAAAATAATTCTAAGTTTATCTCAAAATTTTTATGGACGTTTTGGGCCTTTTAAAACAAATTGAAAAGTGGCAGGTTCTATGTAAAAGCAATTGATCCCACATTGGATGTAAATAGTTCCATGTGAAGACATATAAGAATGAATATCCTTTTCTTAACGGTTAGCTTTTAAAGATGAGTTACATCCAAGTATCAACAAGTGGTATCAGAGTTAGGGCATAGCAATTCCTATGTATCTTTAAAGATGGAAAAAAAAAATCCCTTCAAATGTGAGTGGCCTGATGTGAAGGAATATAAGTATTTAAGCACATTTTTCCTTAATAACTAGTATTTAAAGATGAGTTTTACCTAAGTCCAAACAGTTTTAAATCTAACCTGTCTAATGGTCTTTCCTAGTTAGGGTTGTTATTGAAAATCAAAAACCAATTTAACATGCCTAAATTACTCATTCAGGATTAGCTAAAAAATTTATTGTTAAAACATATATAAGAATTATATTGTATACAAAGAAAAATAATTGTTATCAATTATTTTGGGCTTAATTGAGAGTTTCTATATATAAGAATGATGTTTGATTTTTAATGCTTGTATATATTTTCTATTAGAGGCTTTGAGCTCTTGAGTTCTTAGAACCGCTAAGGAATTGGAACGGGACCGTCCTATTATTAAATAGGACCAGATCCTAGTTTCAGGATTGTTTAGTAAATGAGATGGTTCTAGGATTGACCCCTTGAGACCCAAATTGATAAGGAACCGTCTCATATACCCAAAATTGTTTTCTTTTACACCCTTAATTGGCTGGACCATGAGGAATCTCTATTCTAAATTTGTGTTCAAGTTGAACTGACCAAAACTGTTTCTAAGTAAGGCTTGGAGTCTTAATGTATGCTTTTAATACAATTATTAATTCCAAATAAGTAATCCTCCTCATCTTCATAGGTGAACTTTTTTTTCTTTTTGTGAAAATAAATTTATTCAGATGGACATCGTGAGATCTATGGGGATGTAAAAAGACATGCACATGATTTTATATACTAGTGTCAATGTCAATCTTTTTCCTTTTAATTTCATGAGTCATGAATTATAAGTTTTAGGAGTGGCAAGAGATTGCTACTTGGTTGCGTGGCTCCTGAGAGCCCAAGAAAGGGTATCGACATCAATGGGAATTTTATTATAAAATAAAATAAAAAATCATCAATGAAAATTTTTATGTCAAGGGGGTGGGGTGGTAATTTTGCATGCATTTTTGTTTGCCCATAGGGGTCATGCCACCATATAGTTTTCTTTTTCCCATAATATATTTTTGGAGAAAATTTTCCTCCAAGCATGGGAATGTTCCTTAAAATATCCTCCCAATACCTTTTGGTGCCTAGACGATTTGATTTATTATGTTTGACATATCATGTGAGTATACCTATCAAGATAGAGTTGCAGTGGAATAGTTCTGGGTCCATAATGGGATCAATTTGGTTGCAATAGAAATAAAGGGATAAAAATAAAATTAAATCTACCTAGAAAACTTCGTTATCATTATCTAGTTAAGTCCCATATTATTATTTACCAAAAAAATTTTATTATAATAAGTCACCTATTATTCTTTTAGATTTTTATCTTATTTATGAAGTTAAAAAAAAATTAAAAAAATTCCATCAAGTCTAAGGAAAGAAGTGCATTACTATTTGTATATAAGGGGTTCATATGGTGGGGAGGAGAGAGAGTATTAATTAGGGAAAACTGTGATAGAGTGTGAACTGCATGCACAATCGGCAATGTGCATGTCATTTTCTCAAAATATAAAATAATTATTAAATATATAAGAAAGTTAAATAGATAATGATTATAAAACTTTGTGAACAACTGTTGGTGCATAGAAGCCCATTGCTACTTAGAGGATTTCCATTCTTTTTACTTGCAACCTGGGAAAGCCATGAAGTTTCAATAATACAAACAAATAAAATTAACCAAGTCACAGAATAAAGCTTTCAAAAATCCAACATTAAGGGATAGTGTCTCTCAATATGTGGGATAATATATATATATATATATATATAGGAGAGGGTTACCTAAAAGATAGCGTGGCCCTATACTAGTGCAGGGACCAATGGGAGTACACATAGAAGCATCAATATCAATAGGATTTTCAGTTTTCATGAGGTCAGGTAGTCATTTTTTCCCTCCCTGTGTTTAGGTGTAAAGGCCACACTACCTTCTAGGCTTCTTTTTCCCATATATATATATATATATATAGGGAAGAAGAATGCTACCTAGTTGTGTGTCGCCAGCACCAGCATGGGGCCAATAAGGGGTTGCACGAGGCATCAATAGGGGTGGATATTTTGTATTTCTCAGGATAGGGTTGTCATTTCTCCTCCTCTATGTCTAGGTGCATGAACCACACGTGTCACGCCCCGATTCCCATAGAACCAGACCAGAGACCGGGTTACCTCTGGGTAACCCAAAAATCACGAAGATCATCTGATACAGTAACCACAACACAATGTGCCACATACAATATGAAAAATATAATTAATTAATTCAGCGAAAGACTCGTCATATATATACTTGTAAATTCCCCACTTACTCTTGATACCCAAATTGTTATGCATAATATATTTACATATGGGCCCACAGACATGATATTTACACAATTAATAACAATTTAAATATCTAGAGCACAAAAAGGGGAATATATCAAAAAAATAAAAAAGAAGAGTTGTGTTTGGAAATAGTTATTGTTGCCCCGTAACACAGCCCTCACACGGGCACTAGGCATCGTGCCCAAATCCCTTTAAGACCCACCAATCTTCCATTGGAATTTCGTCAATGGGCCCTGACTTTTGTTCCTCTACTAAAAAACTTGTAAAATCATCTAAAAATGATGTGTATACAAAGGGTGAGCTCACTAGCTCAGTAAATAGAAAGAAATACATAAACAAGCAATCGCATTTCAAATGATCCTACATGCATGAGATTCATTTTATGTCTACCCACCTAAGCAACAATACTAAGTCAAAGGTTACGTGCTACTCACAACCACAGTGCGTGTATGCCCTAAGTACGAGACGCTTCTCCATCCCATGATACACCTATAGGATTATCAGAGAGGGTCGACCGTGAGTACTCGAAAAAGTAAATTGTGGTCGAACCACAGTAGAAAATAAATATAGTACACTCAGCCCTCTGAATATATCATTAACGTTTTCAACTATCCTAATGATCATCTAAGCATACTTCTAACCACCACGGCGGTCCGAGATCGATGCTTCTCCCTAGTGATAACCCAACACCTAAACCCTTGTTGAGAAGGGTCATAGCACGAGGGAATGTCAATCATAAACCATTTGCTCCTATATGAGATAGTATGAATACATAGTGCTTTCGTGTCGCATTCCACGATGTACCAATGCGTTTGTTTCTAAGCTGACAACAGTATCTAATCTAGCAATTCATCACAAGTCCAACCAATCATCATCATCCAAAGGTCGAATAATCCATGCTCATAATTCAAAGCAAGTAACAAGTACTTGGAAATTTAAAGATACAACATAGCAATTCATAAATGCATCATGCAGTAGACAAAACATATGCATGAAGACAACATTCATGAATGGCAAGATGATATATATATATATATATATGACATGATGCAATAAACACTCCAAAATAAAATTAACGTCCTCTCCCCACTTACCTATTCTCGTATGAGAATATGCATACACAGTACGAGTAAGATCCAACGTGCAAAGACGAGAGTCTCAAAACCTAACACAGAAAGAAAGCTTAGAATACATCCGTTTTGGGACCATAAAAATGATGAAATACATGGTCATGATGCGTTTAATAATGCGAAAGAGACTGTCGATGAGTTCGAGCTCGAACAAAAGTGGGTCATACAGGTGGGTAGGAGGACCCACCTGTGCAAGTTGCCCTGGCAGATAGCACTTTGACCCACACAGGCGGGTGCTACCTGTGGGTCTGGGTACTCGTCGATCCTACCCGCCCGTAGTACCCCGGGGCTCACCCAAGACCGGTGGGTGCTAGGTTCCCATTGGTCCTACCCATCAGTACGACCCTGAAGCCCAGTCAAGATCGGTGGGTTATACCGGTGGGTACCCGTGGGTAAGCTCCGAAGCCCAGGTAAGATTGAGGGTCACACTGGTGGGTCTGGTTACCCATCAATGATACCCACCAGCGTCCAGCGGGTTTTGCTATCATACTTCTCTTCTTCATCCCACCCTTTAGACTTCATCCACCTGAACATAACATATATATATGTTCAAATTAAGATTTTGGGAACAAATCATACCTTAAGCTCAAGAAACCCCAAAACTTAAGATCCTTCCCCCAACTACAAATATCACAAAAATACTTTTAAATCTTTGTTCTTCCGTTAAAACCTACAAAGAAATCACATAGAGTCCCTTTTAACTCTTGATTTGACCACATAAGAGGGTTTCACCAAATCCAAGGGTTTATGGCATTTACCTGCCTCAAATTGTAGATCTTAAGGTGCCAATCACCTTTCTGGTGTCGAAATTGTAAGGTACGACTTTGGCAACAAGGGAGAAACACTTTCCCTCACTCTTTCTTCCCTTCTCTTCCTTTTTTTCACCCTTTTCTTTACTCCTCTCCACAAAACCCTTGTTGAAATAATAAATGGGAGAGTAAACGCTATTTATAGTTTGGGTTATGAATATCTATTAAGTTATGTTTGGTTTTGTCATTTTATGGCTTGAATCGCATTAAACTGTGATACTGAGCAAAGTGACTGGTAATATCGAACACACATGACTTAACTACGACGTGAGACCTGAAACACGTGTCTCACCCAAGTTAGGCTCACTAGGGCCCACATTTCCTCACAGGTGGGTTGCACCCCCCAGTAACCACCCACCAGTTGGCCAGAACATGGCCAACCTTGCTAGATTTTGATGGAAAATGGGTTCTCAACTTGTTTTTCACTCCCTCCACTTGTTGTGAACCTATTTCTCATTATCAAATACGATAACATACTTTTCCTACTCGTACATAACTTTATGATACGTGCAAGGGCATGGCTTAGGCGTGCGAGCCACATCAGGTACCAGCTCAATTTTGTCTGACCACCACGCATTTAATGTCACCCTTTCTGTCATACACCATAGGGCACCTGCATTAACCTTTGCCAGTTCAGACCCTGCATGACCAAATCGAGCCAACCGATCAATAAACCAGGTTTAGAGAGTAGTGCTCTACAACACGACCAAAAGTGTTCTTTACCAATGCATATATAATTTTGTATATTGTTTGTCATCATAGACTATTATAATTCTGTATACAAAGAATTTGTTTTGTTGATAGAAATTAAAATTATGAATAAAGAAGCGACCTAACCCCATATACCTGCGGTTACACGTACACAATGGGTGTAAAATGACTATGCTATCCTGTGTTGAAGATGCTCGCGTGCACCCTCCTATAGGTCGCATGCATTTTAGTGTACTTGAGCAATCAGATAGCATTCTCTTGCCCTTAAAATGATTTGAAAAAATATTTACAACATATATTAATACTAATTAATACTTTTTAAATAATTTTGAAACTATTTAAAAACATGCCATTGGATTTAGATTTCTTCCAAATCTCTATTATTCTTAATTACAACAAGTGGATTCCCTATTGAGCATCTCTTTTGTACATAGGTCAACATCATGAATCTAATACATTGATATTTAGTAAGAGACATTAGTCATTAGTACATGAAAATTCATATGCCCAACTACTAAGATAATGACCTCTCAATTAGTAGATCAATTTAAGATTCGTAAGTAATCGAGTCTAATGAACACAACCTTTTATTATCATTCATAATAAAAATAATTTAAATAATTTAAATTTAGGATTTAATGGACACAATTCCGACAAAGACATAAACCTTCATTTGAATGAGATATTGCTAATGTAAACTGATGGGATAATTTTATGTATGGCTTGTTAAATAGAGATAGCTCGAGTAGAAATAATTTGGAAGGTGGCGCTCTTCTTCAATATACCACCCGTTACAGATATATACGAAAGGTTGGTGTAATAGAAGTTAAAGAAGCTTTAAAAAAGACGAAGGTAGGCAAAGCATCAGGCCTAAATGAGATCCCAATAGAAATGTGGAAGACCCTAGGTGTATGTGGGGTTAACTAGTTAATCAATCTATTTAATACGATTGTGAACACAAGAAAAATTCCTGATAAATGGAGGAGAAGCATTATTATTCCGATCTAGAAAAATAAAAGTGATATCCAGTGTTGTAATAACTATAGAAGCATAAAGCTAATAAGTTTAAAGTGCCACATACGCACAATGGGTCTCGTACGTCAAGATATTGTCCACTTTGATGGGCAATGGGCTATCGCACAGCTCAAAACACATCATAAAGTGTTAAAGAGGTTCTACTTATATTCGCATTTCGTAGCTTATGCATAGGCTTTGTGGGACTAATTTGTGGTTCTTCATCCACACTTTTATTGTCATCCCCATCTCTAGCTTTGATACCAATGAAGTGTCACATACGCACAGCAGATCACACATTCCAAGATATTGTCTGCTTTGTAGGTAGGTGGGCTAGCACATGGCTTTAAAACTCATCTTGAATGGTTAAGGAGACTGCCACTTATATTTAAATTCTGTGGCTCATGCACAAGCGATGTTGGACTAATCCATAGTTATGTGGTTCTACAAAGTCATACTATGAAACTATGAGAGAAGATTATTGAGGCCCTTCTGAGGAGAGAGATTTATATCTTAGAGAACCAATTTGACTTTATGCCAGGTAGATCCACGACAAACGCTATTTACCTACTGAGGAAGTTCATGAAAGTGTATAGAGTTAGCAAGAAGGATATCCATATGGTTTTTATTGACTTGGAAAAGCCTATGATAGAGTCCCTAGAAGTCTAATCCAACATGCTCTTGTGAAGAGAGGTTTATTGAATAAATATGTAGATGTAATTAAAGATATGTATGACAACGTGATGACTAGTGTGAGATATGTGGAAAGTCAGGGCAAGGAATTCCTAATTAAGATTGTAATACACTAAGGATCAACTTTAAGCACTTATTTGTTTGCACTTATCATAGATGAACTAACTGAGCGAATACAAGACAAGGTTCGGTGGTGTACGCTCTTCACTGATGATATTGTTTTGAAGGATTAAACAAAAGAAGGGATTAACGCAAATTTATAGTTATGGATATCAACTTTGGAAACAAAAGGTTTTAAAATTAGTAGATAGAAGACAGTCTATGACGTGTAACTTTAATCACACCATGATTAAGAATGATGCAATTAAAATTTAGGAGACAGAGATACCGCAAAGCGATTATTTTAGATATCTAAGGTCAATCATAAATAAAGAAGATAACATAGATGATGATGTTTCATAGAGAATTAAAGTGGGATAGAGGAAGTGGAGAAAAACAACTGGAGTGTTATATGACCAACGTATCCCTCTAAAACTTAAAGGGAAGTTCTATAGAACTGTTGTACGACCAACTACGATGTATGGGGTGGAGTGCTATATGTAGTAAAGACGTATCATGCATGTAGAGGAGCTATGTGTAGCAGAGATGAAGAAGTTAGGATGGATGTGTGGCAAAACAAAGAAGGATAAAATAAGGAATGGTCGTATTAGATTAGATTTGGGAGTTGCCCAGACTAATGACTAGCTCTTAGAAAGTGGCTTATGGTCATGTTCAACAGAGGCCTGATAATGCCCCACTTAAAAGGAGTGATGTAATTATGATTGAAGTAGCTAAAAGATCTTGGGGTAGGCCTCAAATGACCATAGGATATTGTGAGGAATGGCATGCATAGCCTAGCCTTGTCCCAAGTATGACTTTGAATAAAGCCTATTGGAGGGCAAGGATCCATGTAGCTAACCTCATTTAGCTGAGTTTCTCCTTGCTTGCTAGGTTGTGCCTTTTCCCCTTATTTTGTTTTGCACGGATCCTTGTAGCTGGCCCCATTAAGTTGGAATAAAGTTGAGTTTGTTGTACTTGTAGTATTCATCGTGGAAGGTTGGAAGCTAAGAATCTTATATATTTTTATAAAAATATTAACCTAGTTTTTACCATAAGATTTCTCTAATTTGGAACAGGGATGGAATCGATTCAATATGAAATCATGAATAGTCATTAGCTTAATCAATTGTATGGTAATCTAAACTTTATTTGGATGGATATGCATTTATCTAGAGGATCGCAGGTATAGTTTGGCCAGAGGGTAAAATGGAAAAAAAAAAATGTTGGTGTCGGTATCTTTGAGGCCAAAACATCCAACAAAACTGATACTAACCAATACATATAGATGTCAGTATCGATTTGGAAATGGCCAAGCAGCAAGTACAAAACTGTACTTAGTGGGTCGTCTCAATGCCTCTGTCTAAAGTTGAAAGCCCTTGTTTAAGCCCCTCATTAGATCGTCTCAACTAGTGATATGGAACACATGCGACAAATATGCCTTATTTCTTGGTCTCAATTGCCTTGTTAGTGTTCTGCCGCAAATGCTCTCTTCGCTCTCAGCTCATCAAGTGCTTGTGGCCTAGTCTGCCTACCTGCTTAGCTTATCACTTTTATTTCTCATTTCTAAGGCCTTGCAGTCCCTTGAGTGAGTTAGATAACCCGTTCCTTGCTGCTTGCTTAGTAGCCCTTGACAAATTCCTTTGTTTAACGATCTACCGGCCACACAACCGTATGAAATATCCATGATTTCAGTCGCCCCTGTCACAATCCCTCAGGTACGGAGGAAGCATATTTTGAGTGACTGGCGAAGAATCAGCATCTACACTACGGTACCTCCATCATTGTGGTATGCTTGGATTTCCATTTCCAGATTCTAATGGTCCCAAATTCTAGTAAAAATGCAAAGGAGTTCCTTCTTCCTTCCTACCATGGACCACCTACCCACCCTCGATGGATGAAGGCAATAAATATTTGGCAGGAGTCGGTACTGGTCCATGGCTGGACATTCTTCAATTCTATCCATCCATGGAAAAGCTACTCCCATGGACCCTTTCCACTTATTAATGAAAATGAACCCAACATTATGCAGTGTTGCTCTTTCTTTCTTTACTTTATAAAGATTGACAGAAATCTAGAAAGGAAAATGATCAGATTACCCAAAAATTATGTTTTTTTAATTAAATTGGCGAATCAAAACCCATATTTGGGTAAATCTCATTATCATCCCAAGCCCGGATCAGACCGTCTTTTAAGGAATATTCGGATCATGCTCTGTATGTGGGGTTACCTGATAAAGAGCACTAAACAGGAGTGTCCTACCTGTTTGGGCCATGGATGGATGGATGTCACCATCGACGATTCATAAGAGATCTTTTTCAACTTGAACACGTAAATATGAGCAAAATGTAATATAAAGAAAGAAAACAAGTACAGAAACTTCTTCTGCAATTATGCCAATGACAAGCAATGACCCACCAAAGTGGAAGAAAAAGCAAGCAACCCAACAACCCAAAACTTATAAATAAATAGGTTTGAGTTTTAAACTAAAATTTGGAAGCTTGTGAACCTCCCACTCAAAAGTCAGAGCAAGCAATACTCTGTTTCCAGACATAATGTGAAAGAAACACAATTAACAGATAAGGAAATACATTGATGTACATCGTTTTATAGCTATTCATACCAAGTTTTCAAAGGAAACAAGTCTCAAGATCAAGGGACTTCTGTCACAGAAACAACAGTTGTGGGGTGCTTTGTTACAGCACCAAGGATGTCAGTGTAACCTATTACACCAACCAAGACATCCTCACTCTCAGCCTCAGTAACCCATACATGGGTTGCCCTGTGAGACAGCATCTGTGCCAAGACTGCAGCCAGTGAGCTTGTGACCTTGCATGTCAATGGTGTACTCCTTCCCCTATACATGCTTCTCCCTGTACCAACGGCTAAAGCCGATGGGCTACTTGGATTGCTGAAGAAACCAATGCTCCTACTGGAAAACTTCCTTGGCCTCACTGGTGTGCCCCCACCTCCATTATCTCCTATTTGAGAATTGAAAGAGAAATCTGGAAGAGCTCTTGAAGAAACATTATCTTCTTCTACCCCCATCACGAACTGTCCAGCTGTAAGGTTAGCTAGAGCCCAGGCAGCAGCAACATAGTCGCATTTCCATAATCTGGAGGCTGATATATCCCCAATAATCTTGTGATGACCTTCGGATGTGCACTCTACAACAGCCACAGCACTGGGATCCTGGAGGCGCTTTTGGGCAGCCTCAAGGGCTGGGGACGAAGTATCTATATGGTAATAGTGTGGGTTGATGGCCCCGAGGGCAGAGATCGAAGAGAGAGGTAGGGGTGCCAGAGCACCAAGACAACCAATAATGAAACGAAGCATATCTTCTCTTGATAGGCAGCAGAACTTTTTGTCCGGGTATGAGGAAGTGGAGGGACGGTTGCTTGGAAGAGAGCTGCTGCTTCCAGAGGCCTCGAGGTTCTTGAGCCACTTGCCATTGTAGAGAATTGAGAAACGTTTGCTCATGCCTTTCCACACCACACTCTTTGCGACAAGGAGGCGCCTCACACCTTGTTTCATCATCTCCAGAGCATCTATGAGTCTTGCAAGAGAAATAAGAATCAGGAAGACATTACTAAAAGAGGGAAGTAAATCAATGGTTTCTGGAAAGGGAAAATTTGAAGTAAACACAGTTAAGAACTTGAGAATGAGATCTGTGGCAATGTTCACTCTTCCTTTATTTGTTTCTGTTATCCATTTTGATGTGTAAAATGTGAGATTTTTGAGCCAGTTGTGTGTTTTCCATGTTCTCAATGAAATACATCCAATCTCTTTGAAGCTTTTATCCTCTTTAACATCCAATCTCTTTGAAGCTTTCATCCTCTTTAACATCCAATCTCTTTGGAGCTTTTGTCCTCTTCAACAAATATTCACCCCAATAACAACGCTGACAACTTAAAACTGAAACAAGAACTGGAACCAAAGAATCATAGTTATCAAACAAATGAACACCCTTCCAATACAGCATTGAAGCAATTACTGAACTCTTCCAATGATAAGGCCTGGACTTCAGATGAAACTTGTGAACGACCATTAACTTAGTTAACTTTCCTCAAAGTAATACAGGTTGTTTGAACCTTCAATGGAGATGGCTTGGTGAAATCAGATCTTTTGGGATCATAGAGTTCAATGTGATGCAGGTTAATAACCAAAATAGGCTTGTTTTATTAGGAATGAGCCTAGGGTTGGGTTGTATATGTATTGGGCCTTCAGTCCATGTGGTTTGGAGTGTATTGGACCACTTTTATGGGTCTAAAAGAGGGGCTCTAAGATTGAGTACGGGATTACTAGTTAGTTTCCTTTTAGTTGGGCTTTGATGGGATTAATTAGTTTCTAATTTCAGTCATTAATTACTTTCTAAATTCAGTCAAAAGTTAGTTTCTACTTTCTAATTTCAGTAATTGTATTTTCCTAGTTTCTATTTTCAGAATTAGAAACTAGAGGAGTTGTTTTTTATTTAGTTTTCTAATTCAGTTTTGGAAACTAAACTTAGTTTCTATTTTGAAAACCCCCCCATCATTATTATAAATAAAGGAGAGCTCTCATTAGTAGAGCCACGATTTTAAGAACAAAAAAACTCTGCTGCTGCTGCTTCCTGCTTGGACTGCTTTGTGTTTGATCACAGTGGAAGGGAGTGGTGTTTGATCCATTCGACTCCTTACAGCGTGAAGTCTAGGAGGTTTCTTCAAGTTTTCTTCTCTTTTCTTTTCAAAGTTAACTGCAAGGTTCTTCAAACCAGGTAAGGGATCTGAACTGCTTTTGATTTCTGGTTCTGGAAATTTTAGGTTTCTCTCCTGTCGCCCCTATACTGTTCTGAAGATCTAGCCATCCGATGGCTCTCTTTTTTTGATCGAGTGTCAAGATTAGATAGAGGGGAACTCAACCTTAATTTGGGGTCCATCAGCCCAGGGAATCAGCAGTTATGGGATTTCTCTCTATTCTGGCCAATCCTAATTTTTACCTAGATTTGTGAATCGATTTCTGTTGGGTGTTGCTGATTGGTTGCTGATACTATTCCTCATTGATTTGACTTGATTAGTTGATGATTTCGGTCATATATTCCCTGCTGTTTACTCAAGTTTCAGAATAGTTAACTTCTGAGGTCGATTGTTGGATCCTTGAATTATTATCAGTTTTGTTATTGGTCTGTGATTGAAATTATTGGGTGATCAATTGGGTGTTCTTTGATTAAAAGTTCCTACTGTTGAGACTTGGTTAGACTCCCTAACCTAGTATACATTACAATGAAGTAAAATGAACGGTTTTTGAATATGGAAGCTATCTATGGATAAAAGGAAACATGTCTGAAGTTTCTGTCGGAGGTGATTTCAGTAATTCAGATCTTCTGGCTCTGAAAGTTTAAATGGACAATGGGTTGAATGGTTCATCCATTATCGGGACAATAGAGTGGACCTTTCATGGTTATTAAGAGGGATTAGAAATTTGGAAAGATGTGCTGAAGCTTCTGTCAACCAGCTTCTGTGGCACCACTTGTCAGATCACGGGAGCTATTTAACTCGGGTTCCAAATAACGGTAAGTTTCAGTCTTATAATAGTATCTGCTTCCCCACAATAGATGGTCTTTTTTTAGCTAGGCTGTGTTTGGATGTGCAGAAGTACGGATGAGCGCTTACTAATTTTAAGAGTAAATTTTACTCTAATTCACATATTAAGTATCCAATTACAATTATCAAGTCATCCACTTTAGAGTTCATATTTGAGGGAATATATGATCTTTGAATGCAATAGCCATATGGCCATTAAATCAAGAAGATAAAAGCAGATGACTCCCATGAAACATGATTCCGTTTATCTCCCCCAGATCCAAGGTCAACCAATCAATTCCTGCAACATTGGATTTACAAGGATACAAGTGTATATTGTACAATGTATTAGAGTATTCAAATAAGTAGGTGCAGGATGAATTCTTTCAAGGACTGCAAAACCTGACATTAATTTATCTGCGTATGATTCATAGGTACGTCTGTTCATACGTGCAGATAGAATGATACCCTGAGCTTGGATAAGAAAATGTTTTTGGGAGAAATGAGTGAATCTCAACATCAAATGCTTTCAGTTGAATTTTCTGGCAAGGGTTGGAAACCGTTGTTGCATCAAACCAGTAATATCTTTCACTCATGATCAAAAGAAAGGGACATTATAAATATAGGTGAATCTAATACTAAGAACAGGATTTCAGGTGTTGAGCTTGGGGAATGCTCTTAAGGCAGTGTTTTTGTGCACCTTAACAGTTTCAGGTGAATGATGATGAATAGCAGAGACAACTGTTGAGAAGCATGCATCTGTTCACAAATGCATTCCAGCAGATAGAGATACAGCAACAAATACAACTCAGCCTTATCCCAACTAAATGGGGTCGGCTACATGGATCTTTGCCCTCTAGTCAGCTATATTAGGCTTAACAATTGAGTAGAGTATGGCATTAAAATAGAAAAATGGGATTAAAATAGATGCTGATGGATCAGTCTGAGACTAAGACAACACTAGTGGGTTTTTACTCCATTAGAGGGCATGATTAGGATCAATTCTTCCAAATGAAACCCACAACATTGTTTGAATTATCGCATTTTCTGGATTTGCAAATTCAGTATTAAAAAAAGAAAAAAAGAGAGACACCACCAAATGCAAAAACTCTCAAGACAGATGACAGGATCTTCTAGTCAACGAAGAAAATAAGTAGTTCCAAAGCAGGGAAGCAAGATCGAGGACAGGAACACTGAACCTCAATCATGCAACCATAACATAGACACAATCAGCATCTCAAAGTGAAAAGAATCACCTACCAAAATTAAACAAGAGATCAAGACGAATACTGATAATTAAAAAGCTGGCTTCTAAATATAAAAAATAATCAATCGATCTAACAAGATAATCAACAGAAATAATAGAAACCACCTCCGTTGTGTTCAGATTAACCAGAAAAAACTAACACTAGATCTGATAATTAAATACAAATAAAAAATAAAAAAATAAACCCTCACCTGGTGGCAGGATCAACCTCCTTTAGCAGAGAATTATTGGGCACGACCACCTCAGCAACTGGAGTCTTCAAGGCCTTCTCCTGATCAATCAAAAACTCTTCTCTGGAAAGAAAAGAAACAATATCAAGAGAGTTGATGATACCCACAAAC
>NC_056567.1:2421416-2474402 GCF_013358625.1 Macadamia integrifolia | reverse complement strand
TTTCGCGACTTTTTCAAAAGTGAATATAAATCGCGAATAATTCGGACCGAATCCGAATTAAACCGAATTATTCAGTCCATTTAAACATTATTTTAAAAAAAAAAAACCAAAAATAAAAATAATAAAAAACAATTTAAAAAGAAAAAAAAACCCAATAAGCTTTTTTGACCGCTTTTTTGACCGAATCCTTAAATTAATCGTCCGAATTATTCCGAATAATTCTCCGTCCGAATAATTCCCGAATCCGAATTTGTTGACTATGATTATGAGAGAAACAAACCGCAGCGGAGTTGTCACAAAACATCCTCAATGGTTTAGATATAGAGTCAACAATTTGTAATAATATAGTTCTACAAAAATTTATGATTCATGAGCTTACTCCCACTGATCTTTAGATAAACCTATTCGATTCCTCCCATTTTCATAAAGAACCTTAGCTTGAACATAATTAACAACCATTGGCTTATGAGGCTCATCAATTCAAGATTAAAATTTATTATCATAATAGCCAAAGAAATATTAAAGGATTAGTTCCATTCCTTAAAATTGGAACCATTCAAATTTTTTTAACAGAAAATAGCTAAGAAGTCAAAGCTGACAAATATAATCATACATATTTATCAAAATATATAATATGCAAGAACAGAAGGCATATTAAACTTCCCAATAATATAATTAAATCTGACTAATTTGGCTGTTAATCAGATTTATCCCAGTATTATTTTCAATAACTGTAGGAAAACAGAAACTAGAAAAAGATCCGACGTCATCGGGGTCACACCTGTGGTGGTAAGATCGCCCAACACGTAGTGGAATCTTTCACATGTAAGGTGAGACACTCAAAACAACACCACTTTGAAGATTCCGCCACCTGTGATGGCAAGACAAGAACCTCCAAAGCTATGAAGCCCAAAATGTCACCCTCACACTATCAAGCGAAATCGACCAAATGAAGACTCACCTGTGGTGGCAAGAGCACATCATTCGCCATTTGGTCTCCTTGACTGCAACCCATCCTGAATAGTCAATAGTAATTTCACAATCTCAATAACTAGCCCACTAAGTGGAAGCATAATCACTGAAATTATGAAAACCTATAGACTTGGATTGCTACCAAATGCCTGTGGGTTTAGATTTTGGATGCAAACAATAAGATGAGCTATTTCAGTATTTAATCGATAAAATATTCAACATAAGCTCACAAAAGCAACCCATTATAAACCCTAATAGTCAATATGGTAATACCATAATTCAGTTATCAAAGTGAGTACATTCTTAGTATGACAGTTTTGCACTTCCAGCCATTATCATAAATAAATAAAAATCTAAATATGGTATTTTCTATAATGACAACATGCTAAATATGAAAGTTCATAATATTTATTCATGATAACAAAAAAACACATGAAATATGTTACTTTATCCATAATTCATTAGATATACAAAGTTGTATACAAATATGAACTTTCAACTCAAATGACTTTAATATCCAACACAAATATTAGCTCATAAACTTTAAAGTCAATCATAATAAAGCCCCATTATTTCTTTAAGTCAAAAGAAAATTATTTAGCTAATAGGACACATGAACCGAATAACTTATAGGCTAAAAACAACAATAAGTCTTTAATAAATAAAGGTAATGTTGGCTTAGATCCATGATAAGTATAAACAACTTCATAGGCTTTATACCAATAAGTCGTTAAAACTTCAATGAGTTCATTTAAATCATTCAAATATAATATATCTGTTTTATCTCGATGAATTTTCAATAAAATTGAACTTTATCATAAGTACAAATATGACATATAAATTCGAAGAAATATTACTTAAACAATGCACTTGTGATATTTTGAATCATAAATGGGTGTCAAAACTCATAATTATGTGTCTCGTGACGAAACCTGATGTCACGGATGATAAATATAATATCGAAGAAAATATCAAAATACCCCAGATTGACTTAAAATTCATGAAACGACAAGTGTAGTATACATAATAAAACATGTATAATACATCTATCACCCTCAATAAGATAATAATTTATTCTCCCACTAATATAAGAGAGTGAAAACCAGATGACCCATTAAAAATATCAGTTATATGAGTCAAAATCAGTTCATAGTATAACTGGACCTAACTGTTGGCTTGAACAAACATGGTCAAAATAGTCAACAACATAAATAGATTACAGAAATCATTTTAATAAACTAAAATGAAATGATTTTTGATTTCACTTGCATAAACTGTTTATGGTCTATCCAATCAGTAGACTTCAAAACTGGTTTTCATTGAAACTATGCTGAAAATAGTTAATAAATCATCAATATATAGAAGCAACGTAGGATGATCTTGTGTCATAACATCTCAAATGTGAGTATAGGTATCATCATTAATATTAATCTTTAAGATGTCAATTCTAACCACAAGAATCTTAAAAAAAATCGATTTAAATAGACCACACTAATAACAAAGTTTAACTTGGTAAGATTCATGTGCATTCACTGTAATGATTTTATCACTCAAGAGTAATAGTTGAAACTATATCCTTATCCTTTAAGACAGGAATACATTGGTCCTCTCATTTTCTTGTATTAACTGTGAAAAGAACAATAACTTTTGAGATCCCCTTACCTTTGGGATCAGAATCCTTAGGTTACTGTCATTTTCTTTAACTTTGGTGACATCATCTTCAGGGAAATGTCACCTACTATGCTGCCCTAGGAAAAACCATGAAAGAACAAGATACGTCACTTTGGTGGAATCCACATCACCCTTTCATGGTTCCCTAGAAATGCGTTTTACAGCTAAACATGTGTGAAAGCTTACACCTAACTTAACTCCAATATATTTATTCATCATAGAGTATTCTAAATATGACATGCAAACATAAAAGGCCATTAATTTTCTGCTTATGTCATTCATAAATGACATTTTTTTTTAATATCATAGTAATGATAAACCAGTGCAAAAACATGCATAAACAGAAATACAATTCTAAAGCCACTATAGAATAAAGACAAAACACTATAGCTGTTCCAAAACAGTTATGGAACACAAAATATAGGTCTCAATTTTCTTGTTTTAAATTCAACCCAGTATATTGAACATACATCCACTGGTCGAACCATAAACAATATTTCAGAATATATAATTACATCCTCCCACTGGTTTGACCAGTTAAGTAATTATCCACAACATCCCAAGTACATGATAAAGTGACATCATGAAAATCAATGGTATTTTATTATTCACAAGGCCTTGGGACTCTCAAAATAATTGTTTTAAATCTAAAAAAAACTTCATTAGACATTATGTGAAAATTGATCATTACCATATAAGACAATTTCAAACGATAAAATCCTTCACAATAACATAGTTAATTTTCAACACATTAATCAATGACCAATTGGTTCTATGACTAAATACAAAAATAATAATTTTTTTTTTGTCAATGTGTCGGATATCTGAATTTACCAACCTGATCGGTTTAGTGAAGGCACAATTTTGGTTGAACCGATTCATCTTGATTTTGGGTTGGTTTAGGATTTAATCACTTTAAGGGGTCTTGATCAAGACATTGGATTTTATTATTATTATTTTACCTATGACACAATACCAATGCCAAGTCTTAAACGATCAAGTGTAGGATCGGTCTCAATCGATGTTGATTCGGATCATTGGATCTAATCAAACAATGCTTGAACATACGTGTTCAACATTATAGTGGTCTACAATCTAATTTGGTTTACCAAACCGGATTTAATTTGGTTCAATTCAGCCTATTTCAAATTAGGCCCATAAGCTTCAACCCATTACACTTAAATAAACATGGGCAACTCAAAACAAACTTTCAAACACCCATAGACTCAGCCCATTTAACCTTAAAAAATAAAAATTAAATAAAATAAACATTATCCTCCATTGCCTTAAATGTTAACCCTTCTTATGCATCCCACCGGATAATAAGTCAAAAAAAAACTCACATCAATGTTACAAACAAGACAATGCTTGCCCCATCATAAACATGTCTATGTGTCATTTCATACTAAATGCTATAGTTGAAAGGAGTCACCAAGTACTTGATACTTGGAATTGGGATTGGGACGGATAGATTAAAAGAGGATAATAACCAGCTACAAACAGTCATATGTTACAAAATCATATTCAATCAGGGTCGATACTGATCCCACCTAATCCAATTCGGATAAGATAGAAATACCCTTAACTTTAATTATTATTATTATTTTAACCCTTTATCTGTACCGAGTCTACCGACCCATTGATATACCAATTCGATTATTCAAACCGAAGAAACATGAAGTTTAGATTTTTCATAATCAATCATGGAAAAAAAAAAAAAAAAACTTTTTGTATTTTTTTTTTATTGAAGAATCATAAACTTTGTACAATTTTTTCCTCAATAAGAGTAACAATCAATAAAAGGAAACTTTTTTTTTAAAGGCAATCAAAATCGTACTTACCTTTTTAACTTTTGACATTTTTTTTTTAAACAACCAAAACACTGTTTCAAATAAACCGCACTGACCTTTTAACTTTTGTCATTTTTTTTTTTAAATTTAATTTTATAAGTTTTTGTCCTTTAGTAATATATATAATATATTACTTTTCTCGTTTCTTCAAAACAAAACGACTCGAGGAGAAGAAATTAATTTTTTATTACTGATGGTACAGCCGATCGATTTTTTCATGAACGAAGCTCTGATACCATTGAAAGAAAATAAATGCAGAACGATTCATGAAGATCGATAAGCATGCACGACAAATACTACAAAACAAGTTTTGGACATACCTGAATCCATGGTTGAAGAATAAGAACTCTTCAATGTCTTATTGTATGCTCTTCGTATAATACGATCGTTGTTGGTCTGGTCTACCCTCTTTCCCTTTTTGCTTTTGATCGTTAGCATCACTTAATGGGTCAGTGATAACTATATATAGGGGTGAAGGTAGGGACCAACCCTGTAATAAAATTAGGGTTTCCTCCCCATTAAAGAAATAATACCTTAGGTCCACACATAGTAATAAATATTTCATGCCATTAAGGTGTGCTAATAGAATCCAATATCTCCATAGAGATCACTTACCAATAATATTGGATTATTTCTGCTTACTCCATCTTTAGTCAACACCACCAAATCGGTTTTGAAAACAAATCTTTGACTATGCTAGCCCACCTAATAGGAAATCTTACAATTTCACCATCAACCAAATCGGTCTCTAATTGAATCTAGGGAAAATTACATGTACCACCCCTAAAAACCTCCCATACGACATTTGAGGGTCACTTTTTCCAAAAATTACATCCGCTCCCTTTTGAGTGACGGTGTTAACTTAGAGATTTAGAAAATAGGACAAGACAATACTAACCCATCCCTTAGTATTGAAACCCCATCTACTTATCGGAGCGTCGTTCTTTGGAGATTTCGAGTGTCGTTCTTCCCCGAAGCGGTCGATTACAGATCACCAAAGAATGGGAGCTGATGCTTCAAATCATTTGCCCACTAACGGATTGGTTATGCATAAAATAGGCCGCTCTGGTGATCTTTGGTCCTCAGTCTCAAACTCATCACTTTGGGCTATGGATATAGGTGGCTCGGTATAGTTTGTTCAAGTTCTGCGATCTGTGAGCCGGCATGTTCGACCGGAGGAAAAGTGTCTTCTTAGTCGAGCCGAATTGAATTTTTCTTCTCTTTCCTTCCATTTTTATAATGCAAAAAACCAAAATCACCTTCTTTATAATAATCAGTTTCTCATCAGAACAAGAATAGGATGCAATTGAAAAACCGAGATTTTGGTTTTTATAATCTAGTTTTCTGAGGCTTTTGACTTTCTTTGTCTTGGCTCCCTTCTCTGTTGATGGCAATGCTGAAGGTGGATTAGGGAGCCGAGATTTGTTTAGTATGTAATTTGTCTTGTATGGCTTTGGTCTGTTTCTCTTTCATTCTTTAATATATCTTTGCTGATTTTAAGGGGAAAAAAATCAAAACAAGAATAAGAGCATAAAAAAAATGAAGTTGGTGAAGAGAAGCCGAGATTACACAATTTGGATCTCACACTATAGCATTGACGATGTAGCCCCGATGGAGTAGGTTCCTGACGAACCAAGACCCAACGAAACAAGATACCCCAGTCATGCACACAGTGCACATGTTAGGAAGAAAAACAACAAACTCAAACTCATCCCACGCATCTTCCCCATCAACTTTGAAGTCTTCGATGGTCATTCTATGGAGATTTCGAGCGCACCTTGCAGGATCTCGCCAGTCTAGAGGAGAACTAATGTGTTGGAACAAAGGATTTGGAGCCCTAAGCTTATCGATTTGAGGGTTTATGGAAGGAAGGTGAAAGTGAAACCTACCGTTTTACCCTTCCTCAAGAGTATTTTGGTCATTTATCAAAGTTTAATAAGCAGACATCATCAAATAACAGAACCCCACTAACGGAATGGACTAATCTCTTATAAATTAAGTAAAATAGGGGTGGGACGTGTAATTTTTTGAAGAAGTGACTCTCACATGTCATATGGAATTTTTTTAAGGACGGTACATGTAAAAAAAAAAATTTAAGAATTCCATCAAGTCTAAGGAAAGAAGTGCATTACTATTTGTATATAAGGGGTTCATATGGTTGGGAGTAGAGAGAGTATTAATTAGGGAAAACTGTGATAGAGTGTGAACTGCATGCACAATCGGCAATGTGCATGTCATTTTCTCAAAATATAAAATAATTATTAAATATATAAGAAAGTTAAATAGATAATGATTATAAAACTTTGTGAACAATTGGTGGTGCATCGAAGCCCATTGCTGCCAAGAGGATTTCCATTCTTTTTACTTGGAACCTGGGAAAGCCATGAAGTTTCAATAATACAAACAAATAAAATTAACCAAGTCACAGAATAAAGCTTTCAAAAATCCAACACTAAGGGATAGTGTCTCTCAGTATGTGGGATGATATATATATATATAGGAGAGGGTTACCTAAAAGATAGCGTGGCCTTATACTAGTGCGGGGACCAATGGGAGTACACATAGAAGCATCAATATCAATAGGATTTTCAGTTTTCATGGGGTCAGGTGGTCATTTTAGCCCTCCCTGTGTTTAGGTGTAGAGACCACACTACCTCCTAGGCTTCTTTTTCCCATATATATATATATATATATATATATAGGGAAGAAGAATGCTACCTAGTTGTGTGTCGCCAGCACCAGCATGGGGCCAATGAGGGGCTACACGAGGCATCAATAGGGGTGGATATTTTGTATTTCTCAAGATAGGGTTGTCATTTCGCCTCCTCTATGTCTAGGCGCAAGAACCACATGTGTCACGCCCCGATTCCCATAGAACCAGACCGATGACTGGGTTACTTCCGGGTAACCCAAAAATCATGAATATCATCTGATGCAGTAACCACAACACAACGTGCCACATACAATAGGAAAAATATAATTAATTAATTTAGCGAAAGACTCATTATATATATACTTGTAAATTCCCCACTTACTCTTGATACCCAAATTGTTATGCATACTATATTTACATGTGGGCCGCATACATGATATTTACACAAATAATAACAATTTAAATATCTAGAGCACAAAAAGGGGAATACATCAAAAGAATAAAAAAGAAGAGTTGTGTTTGGAAATAGTTATTGTTGCCCAGTAACACAGCCCTCACACGGCACTAGGCGTCGTGCCCAAATTCCTTTGGGACCCACCAATCTCCCACTGGAATTTTGTCAATGGGCCTCGACTCTTGTTCCTCTACCGAAAAACTTGTAAAATCATCTAAAAATGGTGCGTACACAAGGGGTGAGCTCACTAGCTCAGTAAATAGAAAGAAAGACATAAACAAGCAATCGCATTTCAAATGATCCTATATGCATGAGATTCATTTTAGGCCTACCTACCTAAGCAACAATACTAAGTCATAGGTTCTGTGCTACTCACAACTATAGTGTGTGTATGCCCTAGGTACGAGACGCATTCTCCATCCGACGATACACCCATAGGATTATCGGAGAGGGCCGACCGCGAATACTCGAAAAAGTAAATCATGACCAAACCACAATAGAAAATAAATACAGTACACTCAGCCCTCTGAATATATCATCAAGGCTTTTAACTATTGTAATGATCATCTAAGCGTACATCTAACTATGACGGCGGTCCGAGATCGATGCTTCCCCCCAGTGATAACCCAACACCTAAACCCCTGTTGAGAAGGGTCATAGCACGAGGAAATGTCAATCCTAAACCACTTGGTCCTATATGAGATAGTACGAATACATAGTGCTTTCGTGTCGCATTCCACGATGTATTAATGCATTCATTTTTAATCTGGCTACGGCATCTAATTTAGCAATTCATCACATGTCCAACCAATCATCATCATCCAACGGTCGAATAATCCATACTCATAATTCAAAGCAAGTAACAAGTACTTGAAAATTTAAAGATACAACATAACAATTCATAAATGTATCATGCAGTAGACAAAACATATGCATGAAGACAGCATTCATAAATGGCAAGATGATATATATATGACATGATGCAATAAACACTCCAAAATAAAATCAACGTCCTCTCCCCACTTACCTATTCTCGTACGAGAATATGCATACACAGTACGAGTAAGATCCGACGTGCAAAGACGAGAGTCTCAAAACCTAACACAGAAAGAAAGCTTAGAATACATCCATTTCGGGACCATAAAAGTGATGGAATACATGGTCATGATGCGTTTAATAATGTAAAGGAGGTTGTCGATGAGTTCGAGCTCGAACGGAGGTGGGTCATACAGGTGGGTAGGAGGACCCACCTGTGCAAGTTGCCCAAGAAGATAACACTTAGACCCATATAGGCGGGTGCTACCGATGGGTTTGGGTACTCACCGGTCCTACCCACCCATAGGACCTTGGGGCTCACCCAAGACCGGTGGGTGCTACCGACGAGTATAGGTACCTGTCGGTCCTACCCATTGGTAGGACCCCGAAGCCCAGTCAAGATCGATGGGTTATACCGGTCGGTACCCACGGGTAGGCTCCGAAGCCCAAGTAAAACTGAGGGTCACATTGGTGGGTCTGGTTACCCATCAGTGTCCAGCGGATTCTGCTATCATACTTCTCTTCTTCATCCCACCCTTTAGACTTCATCCACCTGAACATAACATAGATATAGGTTCAAATTAAGATTTTGGGAACAAATCATACCTTTAGCTCAAGACAAAACTTAAGATCCTTCCCCCAACTCCAAATATCACAAAAATACTTTCAAATATGTGTTGCTCTTCCTTTAAAACCTATAAAGAAATCACATAGAGTCCCTCTTAACTCTTGATTTGACCACATAAGAGGGTTTCACCAAATCCAAGGGTTTATAGCATTTACCTATCTCAAATTGTAGATCTCAAGGTGCCAATCATCTTTCTGGCATCGAAATAGCAAGGTACGACTTCAACAATAAGGGAGAAACACTTTCCCTCACTCTTTCTTCACTTCTCTTCCTTCTATTCACCCTTTTCTTTACTCCTCTCCACCAAACCCTTGCTGAAATAATAAATGGGAGAGGAGTAAATGCTATCTATAGTTTGGGTTATAAATATCTACTAAGTTGCGTTTGGTTTTGTCATTCTATGGCCCGAATCACATTAAACTGTGATACTGAGCAAAGTGACTGGTAATATCGAACACACATGACTTAACTACGACGAGGAACCTGAAACACGCGTGCTCACCCAAGTTGGGCTCGCTGGGACCCACATTTCCTCACAGGTGGGTTGCACCCCCAGTGACCACCCACCAGTTGGTCAGAACATGACCAACCTTGCTAGATTACGGTGGGAAATGGGTTCTCAACTTGTATTTCACTCCCACCACTTATTGTAAATCTAGTTCTCATTATCAAATACGATAACATACTTTCCCTACTTGTACATAACCTTATGATACGTGTAAGGGCATGGCTTAAGTGTGCGAACCACATCAGGTACTGGCACAATTTTGTCCGACTGCCACACATTTAATGTCACCCTTTCTATCATACACCATAGGGCACCTGCATCAACCTTTGCCAGTTCGGATCCTACATAACCAAACCGAGCCAACCGATCAATAAAACAGGTTTAGGGAGTAGTGCTCTACAACACGACCAAAAGTGTTCTTTACCAATGCATATATAATTTTGTATATTGTCTGTTATCATAGACTATTATAATTCTGCATACAAAGAATTTGTTTTGTTGATAGAAATTAAAATTATGAATAAAGAAGCTACCTAACCCCATATACCTGTGGTTATACGTACACAACAGGTGTAAAAAGACTATGATATCCTGTGTTGAAGACGCTCACATGCACCCTCCCATAGGTCGCATGCATTTTAGTGTACTTGTGCAATCAGGTAGCATTCTCTTGCCCTTAAAATGATTTGAAAAACATTTACAAAATTATTAATACTAATTAATACTTTTTAAATAATTTTGAAACTATTTAAAAACATGCCATTGGATTTAGATTTCTTTCAAATCTCTATTATTCTTAATTACAACAAGTGGATTCCCTATTGAGCATCTCTTTTGTACATAGGTCAACATCATGAATCTAATACATTGATATTTAGTAAGAGACATTAGTCATTAGTACATGAAAATTCATATGCCTAACTACTAAGATAATGACCTCTCAATCAGTAGATCAATTTAAGATTCGTAAGTAATCGAGTCTAATGTACACAACCTTTTATTATCATTCATAATAAAAATAATTTAAATAATTTAAATTTAGGATTTAATGGACACAATTCCGACAAAGACATAAACCTTCATTTGAATGAGATATTGCCAATGTAAACTGATGGGATAATTTTATTTATGGCTTGTTAAATAGAGATAGCTCGAGTAGAAATAATTTGGAAGGTGGCGCTCTTCTTCAATATACCACCCGTTACAGATATATACGAAAGGTTGGTGTAATAGAAGTTAAAGAAGCTTTAAAAAAGACGAAGGTAGGCAAAGCATCAAGCCTAAATGAGATCCCAATAGAAATGTGGAAGACCCTAGGTGTATGTGGGGTTAACTAGTTAATCAATATATTTAATACGATTGTGAACACAAGAAAAATGCCTGATAAATGGAGGAGAAGCATTATTATTCCGATCTAGAAAAATAAAAGTGATATCCAGTGTTGTAATAACTATAGAAGCATAAAGCTAATAAGTTTAAAGTGCCACATACGCACAATAGGTCCCATACGCCAAGATATTGTCCACTTTGATAGGCAATGGGCTATCGCACAGCTCAAAACACATCATAAAGTGTTAAAGAGGTTGCTACTTATATTCGCATTTCGTAGCTCATGCATAGGCTTTGTGGGACTAATTTGTGGTTCTCCATCCACACTTTTATTGTCATCCCCATCTCTAGCTCTGATACCAATGAAGTGTCACATACGCACAGCAGATCACACATTCCAAGATATTGTCTGCTTTGCAGGTAGGTGGGCTAGCACATGGCTTTAAAACTCATCTTGAATGGTTAAGGAGACTGCCACTTATATTTAAATTTTGTGGCTCATGCACAAGCGATGTTGGACGAATCCATAGTTCTGTGGTTCTACAAAGTCATACTATGAAACTATGAGAGAAGATTATTGAGGCCCTTCTGAGGAGAGAGATTTATATCTTAGAGAACCAATTTGACTTTATGCCAGGTAGATCCACGACAAACGCTATTTACCTACTGAGGAAGTTCATGAAAGTGTATAGAGTTAGCAAGAAGGATATCCATATGGTTTTTATTGACTTGGAAAAGCCTATGATAGAGTCCCTAGAAGTCTAATCCAACATGCTCTTGTGAAGAGAGGTTTATTGAATAAATATGTAGATGTAATTAAAGATATGTATGACAACGTGATGACTAGTGTGAGATATGTGGAAAGTCAGGGCAAGGAATTCCTAATTAAGATTGTAATATACTAGGGATCAACTTTAAGCACTTATTTGTTTGCACTTATCATGGATGAACTAACTGAGCGCATACAAGACAAGGTTCGGTGGTGTACGCTCTTCACTGATGATATTGTTTTGGAGGATTAAACAAAAGAAGGGATTAACGCAAATTTATAGCTATGGATATCAACTTTGGAAACAAAAGGTTTTAAAATTAGTAGATAGAAGACAGTCTATGACATGTAACTTTAATCACACCATGATTAAGAATGATGCAATTAAAATTTAGGAGACAGAGATACCGCAAAGCGATTATTTTAGATATCTAAGGTCAATCATAAATAAAGAAGATAACATAGATGATGATGTTTCATAGAGAATTAAAGTGGGATAGATGAAGTGGAGAAAAACAACTGGAGTGTTATATGACCAACATATCCCTCTAAAACTTAAAGGGAAGTTCTATAGAACTGTTGTACGACCAACTACGATGTATGGGGTGGAGTGCTATATGTAGTAAAGACGTATCATGCATGTAGAGGAGTTATGTGTAGCAGAGATGAAGAAGTTAGGATGGATGTGCGGCAAAACAAAGAAGGATAAAATAAGGAATGGTCGTATTAGATTAGATTTGGGAGTTGCCCAGACTAATGACTAGCTCTTAGAAAGTGGCTTATGGTCATGTTCAACAGAGGCCTGATGATGCCCCACTTAAAAGGAGTGATGTAATTATGATTGAAGTAGCTAAAAGATCTTGGGGTAGGCCTCAAATGACCATAGGATATTGTGAGGAATGGCATGCATAGCCTAGCCTTGTCCCAAGTATGACTTTGAATAAAGCCTATTGGAGGGCAAGGATCCATGTAGCTAACCTCATTTAGCTGAGTTTCTCCTTGCTTGCTAGGTTGTGCCTTTTCCCCTTATTTTGTTTTGCACGGATCCTTGTAGCTGACCCCATTAAGTTGGAATAAAGTTGAGTTTGTTGTACTTGTAGTATTCATCGTGGAAGGTTGGAAGCTAAGAATCTTATATATTTTTATAAAAATATTAACCTAGTTTTTACCATAAGATTTCTCTAATTTGGAACAGGGATGGAATTGATTCAATATGAAATCATGAATAGTCATTAGCTTAATCAATTGTATAGTAATCTAAACTTTATTTGGATGGATATGCATTTATCTAGAGGATCGCAGGTATAGTTTGGCCAGAGGGTAAAATGGAAAAAAAAAAATGTTGGTGTCGGTATCTTTGAGGCCAAAACATCCAACAAAACTGATACTAACCAATACATATAGATGTCAGTATCGATTTTGGAAATGGCCAAGCAGCAAGTACAAAACTGTACTTAGTGGGTCGTCTCAATGCCTCTGTCTAAAGTTGAAAGCCCTTGTTTAATCTTCGCTCTCAGCTCATCAAGTGCTTGTGGCCTAGTCTGCCTACCTGCTTAGCTTATCACTTTTATTTCTCATTTCTAAGGCCTTCAGTCCCTTGAGTGAGTTAGATAACCCGTTCCTTGCTGCTTGCTTAGTAGCCCTTGACAAATTCCTTTGTTTAACGATCTACCGGCCACACAACCGTATGAAATATCCATGATTTCAGTCGCCCCTGTCACAATCCCTCAGGTACGGAGGAAGCATATTTTGAGTGACTGGCGAAGAATCAGCATCTACACTACGGTACCTCCATCATTGTGGTATGCTTGGATTTCCATTTCCAGATTCTAATGGTCCCAAATTCTAGTAAAAATGCAAAGGAGTTCCTTCTTCCTTCCTACCATGGACCACCTGCCCACCCCCGATGGATGAAGGCAATAAATATTTGGCAGGAGTCGGTACTGGTCCATGGCTGGACATTCTTCAATTCTATCCATCCATGGAAAAGCTACTCCCATGGACCCTTTCCACTTATTAATGAAAATGAACCCAACATTATGCAGTGTTGCTCTTTCTTTCTTTACTTTATAAAGATTGACAGAAATCTAGAAAGGAAAATGATCAGATTACCCAAAAATTATGTTTTTTTAATTAAATTGGCGAATCAAAACCCATATTTGGGTAAATCTCATTATCATCCCAAGCCTGGATCACACCGTGTTTTAAGGAATATTCGGATCATGCTCTGTATGTGGGGTTACCTGATAAAGAGAACTAAACAGGAGTGTCCTACCTGTTTGGGCCATGGATGGATGGATGTCACCATCGACGATTCATAAGAGATCTTTTTCAACTTGAACACGTAAATATGAGCAAAATGTAATATAAAGAAAGAAAACAAGTACAGAAACTTCTTCTGCAATTATGCCAATGACAAGCAATGACCCACCAAAGTGGAAGAAAAAGCAAGCAACCCAACAACCCAAAACTTATAAATAAATAGGTTTGAGTTTTAAACTAAAATTTGGAAGCTTGTGAACCTCCCACTCAAAAGTCAGAGCAAGCAATACTCTGTTTCCAGACATAATGTGAAAGAAACACAATTAACAGATAAGGAAATACATTGATGTACATCGTTTTATAGCCATTCATACCAAGTTTTCAAAGGAAACAAGTCTCAAGATCAAGGGGCTTCTGTCACAGAAACAACAGTTGGGGGGTGCTTTGTTACAGCACCAAGGATGTCAGTGTAACCTATTACACCAACCAAGACATCCTCACTCTCAGCCTCAGTAACCCAGACATGGGTTGCCCTGTGAGACAGCATCTGTGCCAAGACTGCAGCCAGTGAGCTTGTGACCTTGCATGTCAGTGGTGTACTCCTTCCCCTATACATGCTTCTCCCTGTACCAACAGCTAAAGCTGATGGGCTACTTGGATTGCTGAAGAAACCAATGCTCCTACTGGAAAACTTCCTTGGCCTCACTGGTGTGCCCCCACCTCCATTATCTCCTATTTGAGAATTGAAAGAGAAATCTGGAAGAGCTCTTGAAGATACATTATCTTCTTCTACCCCCATCACGAACTGTCCAGCTGTAAGGTTAGCTAGAGCCCAGGCAGCAGCAACATAGTCGCATTTCCATAATCTGGAGGCTGATATATCCCCAATAATCTTGTGATGACCTTCGGATGTGCACTCTACAACAGCCACAGCACTGGGATCCTGGAGGCGCTTTTGGGCAGCCTCAAGGGCTGGGGACGAAGTATCTATATGGTAATAGTGTGGGTTGATGGCCCCGAGGGCAGAGATCGAAGAGAGAGGTAGGGGTGCCAGAGCACCAAGACAACCAATAATGAAACGAAGCATATCTTCTCTTGATAGGCAGCAGAACTTTTTGTCCGGGTATGAGGAAGTGGAGGGACGGTTGCTTGGAAGAGAGCTGCTGCTTCCAGAGGCCTCGAGGTTCTTGAGCCACTTGCCATTGTAGAGAATTGAGAAACGTTTGCTCATGCCTTTCCACACCACACTCTTTGCGACAAGGAGGCGCCTCACACCTTGTTTCATCATCTCCAGAGCATCTATGAGTCTTGCAAGAGAAATAAGAATCAGGAAGACAATACTAAAAGAGGGAAGTAAATCAATGGTTTCTGGAAAGGGAAAATTTGAAGTAAACACAGTTAAGAACTTGATAATGAGATCTGTGGCAATGTTCACTCTTCCTTTATTTGTTTCTGTTATCCATTTTGATGTGTAAAATGTGAGATTTTTGAGCCAGTTGTGTGTTTTCCATGTTCTCAATGAAATACATCCAATCTCTTTGAAGCTTTTATCCTCTTTAACATCCAATCTCTTTGAAGCTTTTATCCTCTTTAACATCCAATCTCTTTGGAGCTTTTGTCCTCTTCAACAAATATTCACCCCAATAACAACGCTGACAACTTAAAACTGAAACAAGAACTGGAACCAAAGAATCATAGTTATCAAACAAATGAACACCCTTCCAATACAGCATTGAAGCAATTACTGAACTCTTCCAATGATAAGGCCTGGACTTCAGATGAAACTTGTGAACGACCATTAACTTAGTTAACTTTCCTCAAAGTAATACAGGTTGTTTGAACCTTCAATGGAGATGGCTTGGTGAAATCAGATCTTTTGGGATCATAGAGTTCAATGTGATGCAGGTTAATAACCAAAATAGGCTTGTTTTATTAGGAATGAGCCTAGGGTTGGGTTGTATATGTGTTGGGCCTTCAGTCCATGTGGTTTGGAGTGTATTGGACCAGTTTTATGGGTCTAAAAGAGGGGCTCTAAGATTGAGTACGGGATTACTAGTTAGTTTCCTTTTAGTTGGGCTTTGATGGGATTAATTAGTTTCTAATTTCAGTCATTAATTACTTTCTAAATTCAGTCAAAAGTTAGTTTCTACTTTCTAATTTCAGTAATTGTATTTTCCTAGTTTCTATTTTCAGAATTAGAAACTAGAGGAGTTGTTTTTTATTTAGTTTTCTAATTCAGTTTTGGAAACTAAACTTACTTTCTATTTTGTAAACCCCCCCATCATTATTATAAATAAAGGAGAGCTCTCATTAGTAGCGCCACGATTTTAAGAACAAAAAAACTCTGCTTCTGCTGCTGCTGCTGCTTCCTGCTTGGACTGCTTTGTGTTTGATCACAGTGGAAGGGAGTGGTGTTTGATCCATTCGACTCCTTACAGCGTGAAGTCCAGGAGGTTTCTTCAAGTTTTCTTCTCTTTTCTTTTCAAAGTTAACTGCAAGGTCCTTCAAACCAGGTAAGGGATCTGAACTGCTTTTGATTTCTGGTTCTGAAAATTTCAGGTTTCTCTCCGGTCGCCCCTATACTGTTCTGAAGATCTAGCCATCCGATGGCTCTCTTTTTTTGATCGAGTGTCAAGATTAGATAGAGGGGAACTCGACCTTAATTTGGGGTCCATCAGCCCAGGGAATCAGCAGTTATGGGATTTCTCTCTATTCTGGCCAATCCTAATTTTTACCTAGATTTGTGAATCGATTTCTGTTGGGTGTTGCTGATTGGTTGCTGATACTATTCCTCATTGATTTGACTTGATTAGTTGATGATTTCAGTCATATATTCCCTTCTGTTTACTCAAGTTTCAGAATAGTTAACTTCTGAGGTCGATTGTTGGATCCTTGAATTATTATCAGTTTTGTTATTGGTCTGTGATTGAAATTATTGGGTGATCAATTGGGTGTTCTTTGATTAAAAGTTCCTGCTGTTGAGACTTGGTTAGACTCCCTAACCTAGTATACATTACAATGAAGTAAAATGAACGGTTTTTGAATATGGAAGCTATCTATGGATAAAAGGAAACATGTCTGAAGTTTCTGTCGGAGGTGATTTCAGTAATTCAGATCTTCTGGCTCTGAAAGTTTAAATGGACAATGGGTTGAATGGTTCATCCATTATCGGGACAATAGAGTGGACCTTTCATGGTTATTAAGAGGGATTAGAAATTTGGAAAGATGTGCTGAAGCTTCTGTCAACCAGCTTCTGTGGCACCACTTGTCAGATCACGGGAGCTATTTAACTCGGGTTCCAAATAACGGTAAGTTTCAGTTTTATAATAGTATCTGCTTCCCCACAATAGATGGTCTTTTTTTAGCTAGGCTGTATTTGGATGTGCAGAAGTACGGATGAGCGCTTACTAATTTTAAGAGTAAATTTTACTCTAATTCACATATTAAGTATCCAATTACAATTATCAAGTCATCCACTTTAGAGTTCATATTTGAGGGAATATATGATCTTTGAATGCAATAGCCATATGGCCATTAAATCAAGAAGATAAAAGCAGATGACTCCCATGAAACATGATTCCGTTTATCTCCCCCAGATCCAAGGTCAACCAATCAATTCCTGCAACATTGGATTTACAAGGATACAAGTGTATATTGTACAATGTATTAGAGTATTCAAATAAGTAGGTGCAGGATGAATTCTTTCAAGGACTGCAAAACCTGACATTAATTTATCTGCGTATGATTCATAGGTACGTCTGTTCATACGTGCAGATAGAATGATACCCTGAGCTTGGATAAGAAAATGTTTTTGGGAGAAATGAGTGAGTCTCAACATCAAATGCTTTCAGTTGAATTTTCTGGCAAGGGTTGGAAACCGTTGTTGCATCAAACCAGTAATATCTTTCACTCATGATCAAAAGAAAGGGACATTATAAATATAAGTGAATCTAATACTAAGAACAGGATTTCAGGTGTTGAGCTTGGGGAATGCTCTTAAGGCAGTGTTTTTGTGCACCTTACCAGTTTCAGGTGAATGATGATGAATAGCAGAGACAACTGTTGAGAAGCATGCATCTGTTCACAAATGCATTCCAGCAGATAGAGATACAGCAACAAATACAACTCAGCCTTATCCCAACTAAATGGGGTCGGCTACATGGATCTTTGCCCTCTAGTCAGCTATATTAGGCTTAACAATTGAGTAGAGTATGGCATTAAAATAGAAAAATGGGATTAAAATAGATGCTGATGGATCAGTCTGAGACTAAGACAACACTAGTGGGTTTTTACTCCATTAGAGGGCATGATTAGGATCAATTCTTCCAAATGAAACCCACAACATTGTTTGAATTATCGCATTTTCTGGATTTGCAAATTCAGTATTAAAAAAAGAAAAAAAGAGAGACACCACCAAATGCAAAAACTCTCAAGACAGATGACAGGATCTTCTAGTCAACGAAGAAAATAAGTAGTTCCAAAGCAGGGAAGCAAGATCGAGGACAGTAACACTGAACCTCAATCATGCAACCATAACATAGACACAATCAGCATCTCAAAGTGAAAAGAATCACCTACCAAAATTAAACAAGAGATCAAGACGAATACTGATAATTAAAAAGCTGGCTTCTAAATATAAAAAATAATCAATCGATCTAACAAGATAATCAACAGAAATAATAGAAACCTCCTCCGTTGTGTTCAGATTAACCAGAAAAAACTAACACTAGATCTGATAATTAAATACAAATAAAAAATAAAAAAATAAACCCTCACCTGGTGGCAGGATCAACCTCCTTTAGCAGAGAATTATTGGGCACGACCACCTCAGCAACTGGAGTCTTCAAGGCCTTCTCCTGATCAATCAAAAACTCTTCTCTGGAAAGAAAAGAAACAATATCAAGAGAGTTGATGATACCCACAAACCTCTGCTGCCTCATCTCTGCATTCTCAACCACACTCTTCTGTGGCCTCTTTTTCCACACGGGTATACCACCTTCGGTGCACTCCCCAATAGCCCGAATCGCCGATTCGACGGTTTCGGTCTCCGGGAACTCAACCAACTCCGGTTTCCCAACCGTCAGATCGCCGATGACATGGTATAGAAACACAGATGCCATAAAAATCTGTTCTTTCTGTCAAAAACCTAACAGAGCCTTAAGGTATAATTTGAGCTAGAGTTATAAAAGTGAATGGAGGAAGAAGAGAAGAAGAAGAAAACCACCGATGGGTTTAGGAGGATTGAGAAAGCCGATTTTGGTGGAGATAATGGTAGGGTTGTTCAGAAAGAGAGAACGGCAGATGGGTTTGGAAGGACTGAGAAAACCAGCCATGGCGTCAGGGGGAGAAGGCCCATGAAAGGGGGATTTTTTTTCTATATTTATAGTAAGATCAAAATTTTGAAAGAATAAAAAGAAATTAGAGCTGGAAATGCAGGCAATAATGGCTGGGGGTTGGTGATTTCCGCCGGTGAGAGTGGATTTCCGGGAAGGACGGGACGAGTGTATCACAGGCGAGAAGGCAGAGGAGAAAGGCACAATCCACAGAGAGAGACACACAATGGCATTTTGGCAAATGATGGTTTCAACATTTAGTATTAATAGAATTTTTAACCAGTCCCTAGTCCCTACGAAAATTACAATTTACATTTTTTCAATAGAGTGGACAATTGAATGGTAACAGCACTGGACCAGGGGGTTACTCTGGAAGAGAATGGATGATAAGGAAATGATTGCTGACGTGCTGGCCGGAGGTATCAGTTTCCTGTCAATCTCTACATTTAAGTTCACCTGGGAATATATATATTTTTTTGATCGGATAGAGATATTTCTATAAATGAATACAAAATTTAGATTTTCAATTATCCATTTATTCTGTAACTTATGTAATCTGAATCTTCCTCTCTCAATAAATATAATTTATTCTTAATATATTTTTTTAAGTTATTTTAACTTTTTTCTTCATTCTTTATAATCTGTTTAAATTTCAAGAACCCTCAAAATTATTAATTAATTATTTAATTGGATCAAATAATTATCTTTCAAATAATTCATATTTTAATTTGAATATCTTTTAATCGGATAAAAATATCCCCAAACTAATATAAATGCAAATTTGAATTTAGATTTCGACTATCCATTTACATCCCATCTATCCTCCGTTTTTTACTCTTTTCCTCTTTGATGAGCCATGACCTCTTTTTTTTATGAAATGATTCCTTTTTAAGGACACTCATTGGGTTTTTGGATGAACTTGGTTACCGGCTGATCTGGGTATTGGTATCAATATCATATTGAATGTGGTGGCTAACAACATCAAAGCCGATGGTATTAGATAGTTTTCCTCTCTAAGATATCAATACTTGACTTTGTCAATTGGATATAATATTGGTATTTGTTATGATATTGGTACGGTACAAGCCAATATATACCCCATATCGACATCGTACCGAGTATTGATTCGGTACAAGAACTTCATACCGATATCATACTGAATTTGTTTGGTTTGATATTTAGTACCGATATTTGGTATGGTATCAGTATGATATGGTGTGTTTTTTAAGTCATACTCATATCGATGCTGTATCGAATAGTGTCTTGATACAGGAACCTCATACTGATACCATAATGAATTAATTCGGTACAATCTGATACAGGTAATTCGGTAAGCTATTGGTTTGAAATTTTGATTTTCGGTACAGGTTGATCAAATTTGAACAATTTTATCCTAGATTCATGCTATATCCAAACGACAGGAGAGAGAACCAGTTTTTAAATTCGAAGAAAAAGTTTATGTGAGCCTATAATGTACTCTACAATTAGAGTCATTTGAATTTTATTTATTTTATTTTGAAGAGAGAGAAATAAAGAGATGTGGCTCTAGGACCTTAATGTACATTTTCATAGAGGAAGGAGAGAGGTAGACACATGCAGTGGTAGCTTAGGCCTTACTCCTGAATAGATACAATTTGGCTGTTACTTGTAGGTGGCACCATTTTAATGTATCCATTTGTACGTGAGTAATTATAATATATAAGGAAAAATTTGACTGGAAGGGGTTGTTTTGCCTTCTCCAGTATTTGATTTTTAATCCGGTATTTACACCCACCTTATAAGATAAAATTGAAGTTAGTCATGCAAACTAATTTACCGCCTCTTTTTCATCATGTTTCCGACCGCCCGGGCAGCACCTCCCTCGCGCTGTACTGCAATTGCTCAAATGGCCCAATCCCACACACCTTCCCCTTCCTCCCTTCCACCACCCCTGCAAAACCCCCTTTTTAAAAAAAAAAAAAGAGAGAAGTGTTGAAATGCATTCGAGGTCTATGGTAATGGCAGTTGGTTCATAACAAAAACAAAAAATCATTATTTTATGATTGTGTAGATTTGTTCTGGAAAATATAGGCTGCAAATTTTGATCCTGATGGAATTGTCATTAGTAGTATGCTTTCAGGTTTTGGGAATCCCATGGAGATACATGCCAAGAAAGGCCTTTTAGAGAAATTTTGAATTGGACCATATAATTAATCATTTCCTGTTGTCAATGTACTGAAGGCTTGGATGTGTATATATTGCAGAAAGGCTCTTTGGCAGAGTGTGTCAATGGGACTCAGAATCTTGGAACTACATATCTTTTGGGTATATAGTTGAATGGAGTTGGATTTGAAGTGCTTACAACTGTTTAGATAACTGCAACATCTAGGTCTTAGATCTAATTAAAAACGGTTTGGTTTTCATGCTTTCTTCATGTTCAAAATTAGGAGACACAACTCAGAAATAAAATGTTCCAAATGTTCCTGAAAATTCTTGCTCCCATTGGACCCTTTGTTTCTATATATATACATCAGGATCCCGATTCATGGATTTCTCAATTCGAAAAAAAAGAGGATCAAACTATTTCTTCCGATTTTTTTTCAAATTTGAGAAATATTGTTGGTTGATCGTATATATATTCCATTACAAAGTAATTAGAAAGATTGTCTAGTAGAATCACCTAGAAAACAAGTTGTTTTGGATGCATTCAAATAGAAAAGCTAACATAGATGTTATAGATCTAATTTTTCGAATTTCATTCACACCTTAGATCAGGAGAGTTCACTTTGATGAAGATGTTTCAATTACAAATTCAAGTTGTGGATGTTTACAACAAGTTCAAACCTAGGTACCGCATGGAACATATTGTAGAACTTGTAGTCTCAAAGAGATAGTCATTTGGAAATTGGGGCACTAATCTCACCTTATACACATAATGAGCATTCTAGTGAGGCTGCACCTTATATGATATAATGATTTTAGAAGACCTGAAACCCAATTAGGCAACCAGTTCTTTCAGCTTGTCCTGGGAAAGAAGAAGAGGCGTTACTTTAGTTTGCGTAACTAATTCCTGTTTTACTCAAGGGTAAAATTGGAATTAAACATCAACTTTCAGGTGATTGGTAACAGCTTACCAACTGCATTGGTGAGCATGAGATTTTTCCACACCACAGCTTACCAACTGCATTAGACAGTTGTTGTTGCCTATTGCTTTAATGTTCGAACAAACATATTTCTGATTGTTACCAACGTAGACGAGAGATAAAATCTAACCATAACCTATTGCCAAGCAGAGGGAACACCATTGGCGCCGGCACGATCCACTCTCTCTAGGCTTGGTTTAACCGAACCCTCCTCAGTGAAAGGCTCTCTCTCTCTCTCTCTCTCTCTCTCTCATCTAAGGATATTCTTTCATTTTTTCAGTGTTTATTTGAGAAGTTATACGATGCAAATTTTGACCTAACTAGAGTAGAATAGCTGATTTAGTTTCACTAAAGGAGTTCTTACACGAGTACTCTGTTCAAGTTTGGGTTGCAAGATGTTTGAATCAATGCATCAAAGAAATGTTGTTTCCTAGTGAGTGTGTTTTGAATTGCAAGTCACTATCTCAATAGCTTGTGAGTATCTTTTGAGTCTAATAAGCATATTGTAAGATAAGTATTTTGTTGTGTTGAATTTGCACACAAAAAAAATTTCTTGTGTTGAAATGGAAAGTACTAGTTTAGAGGAGCAGATAATATTAGTGGGTCAAGTCTCCCATTTTAGGTAGGAATACCCTTGTTTCAGATGTATATAATGCATCTCTTGATCGAGAAAATGATGTAATTGAACAGAATGAAACTGGGTCGAGTGGTGTATTCTATGATGGGATTAAAAGTGATCACATTAAATGAAGAAGAAAATGATGGTCACATTGATAATAATAGTTCGGAAGACGAAAAAAACAATTCTACCCAAAGCAACTAGATTGATGATAATAACACATCATCTTCTGAGAACGATTTTGTTAACGAGGATGATGTAGAAGTAGTCAATTTGGGTTAGAACCGGGATGATAAAAAATCGCCGATGTGAAGATCCATTCATGATTTGAAACCATCCGTGGCATAGAATTCTAGACTGCTAACAAGACATATAACCATTATGCAAAGAAGGGGTCTTTAGTTCAAAAATATAGGGTGTATCACTCAAGGGTTGATAATGGTATCCAAAATATATAATGTATGTAATATATGTTCAAGTGCAATTGAAAAAAATCAAAGGACAAACAAAAGTGAATAAATTACAAGTCTCATGCAACAAATAAAACTAATTGTGGGACTTTAATGAGGATCAACTATTGGAATGAGATGCAAGTAGTGGATCTTTTGAGAAATGAACACAACCACCCATTGGTGGATCAAAATGAATCATTTAGACTTAGATCACACCAAAAACCTAGTAGAAGTACAATTAAATTTGTAGAACGGCTGCATAGGTACAAGATAAGTCAAGCCCAAATATTGACACTCTACAAAGAAACAGGTTAGAAATGTCAGGGGGATGGGTTTGGTGCATGCTGTAATCCCAAAAATTAGTCCCTCTAGATAACTAGATTTTAAGGCTGTGTTTGGTAGTCAAGAGAAGAAAAGAAACGAAATGAAAAGAAAATAGAATTTGAAAAAGAAAAGAATAGAATAGAATAAAAAATAAAATAAAATAAAATCGTAAGAAAAAAAAAAGTATGTATGTTTGTTACCATTAGAAAAAAAAAAAAAGTTCTATTTCTTGTTTTTGGTTTTTTTTTTTTTTTAGCAAAAGAAAACTTAATCATTTCCAATGTGAATTTTGAAATTAAAAAAATCTTCTCTTGGTTCAGAACATGCCAAGCACAAAGAGATTTCTTAAACTTTCATTTTTTTTTCTTTTCTTTGACTACCAAAAGCCTAAGACTATATCTCTTGCTGAATCAGAGGGAGAAGTACTACTCATTTCATCATCTACCTTCCCTTTCCACATAATAATAATAATAATAATCTCCTTCACTACAGTATTTGTTTATTCTTTAATTAACTTGTTCAACATGGGTTTTATTATAACAAATATTCACGGGCATGCATGCCAACAAAAAACCTCCTGCCTGCCTTTGAAGCTCACCCACACCCTTCATACTAAACCAACCAAAATCTTGAACTTTATTTTGCAACTTGGTGGAATAGTTCACTCAATTATTTTTTTTTTGGAATCCCGATACTTCCATTAATTAAGCACCTATGACTTCAATAATGTTATCATATTGATTATAATTTAATCAAAGGAATGGTCCTCTTTTATCCATCATCTGCATCACCAAAACAATATCATTACACAATAAACACCACCAAACTCCAAGGAGATCTACCATTAAGCAAATCCAAAATCAGTAGTCATATATCAAGGGGATAAGAAATAGGTGAAGGATAGAGTGAGTTGGGGAAAATCATTAAAAAAAAATAAATAATTGAATGGATATTTCAACATCATGGTAGATAAAAAAATAAAATTAACCATTTCAAAGATCACCCAAATGAAAACTTCAACAACCGAAGGTACAGTTCATCTACTAACCCCAAGATGAATAAGGGTAATTTCATATTCCTCCTTGGAAAAGTAACAAGAATCAAGTTTCTCTCCTTTGCGATTAACCACCCTATCCCATCTCACACCATCCATAAGGTGTGATCCCCATACTTCAAAGGTGATCCTCAAACCTCATAGACGGTGTGAGATACAGTGACATGGTTACATATAGGGGAGGGGATCCAGACTAAAAAAAAAATAAACTACAAATGGTACCACACACATATGAATAAAAAATCTCTAATTTCAATCATTGCAACAGATTAAACTCTTTCAGAAAATGGATTTGAATATAATGTGATGGTGCGGAAACGATTTGGATCATCCCACTATTAGGGTCAAACATTCTAACAACTATTAATGAAGGGGTGTAGATAGTTACCTTAGTTTTGGTATCACAAAACCTCCAAGTGGACTTAGCCCTTTAATCGCGAAGTTCACCTTCCACAATAACTTGTTGGATCTCCATTCAGTTCCTGGAGTGGCGGAATCAAGGATTAAAGTATCGGTATCTGTCGTCGTATCGGTCGGTCAAAATTAAGATACGTATCGGAGGGTATCGTATCGTATCGGAGATACGCTAAGATATGCTAAAGATACGCACATAAATGGAGAGGAAACACTTTTTTATACACATTTGCATAAAAAAAATAGTTAAAAAAAGTTATATATAACATGTATTATGCATAAACAGTAAATTGAGAGTATCGCACTAAGAATCCAAGGTTTGTAATTGTCCCATAAATGTAAAATCCTTGTTCCCAACCTTGATTTCCACTTTAGTTAGAGAGAAAAATGGTTGGCAGCAACTTTGGAACAAAAACACCTCAAAAAATTATGTTTTTCTGAAAAATTACCCATTTTGGTCATTTTATGACCGTATCGGTGTGTATCGCTCGATACATACCGATACCCGATACTACCGATACATACCGATACATACGAAACGTATATTTCACTTCAATTTTGAATTTTTCATAGAGTATCGGTACGTATCGGTGAGTATCGATGCGTATCGGTGGTGTATCGGTGCGTATCGGTGTGTATCGTAGGATACGTATCGATACATAAGGGTTTAAAATTTTCATGATACGTATCGGTATGTATCGTGCCGATGCCTACCGATACGGATACGTATCGGCCGATACGGCACGATACCCACCGATACTTAAAACCATGGGCGGAATGAATCCCTTCTTCAAGAGAAGAAGAATTAGGGATTCCTCTTTTTGTTTTTGTATTTCGCACAGAGAGGAAGAGAGTGAGAGTGAGCGTTCTCTTGTTGTACAAGAGTCCTACTTCCTTTTTCCTCAAATAAAGATATTTATCCTTATCCTAGGGAGGGGTGGACAATTATCATAACTGCTCCAACTCTCTAGTGACTAGGTTTATGTAACCACTTAAAAGTGGGTGATGATCTTATGATTTATATCCTTATGACATTAGATCAAATATAATATCTATAGATTCCGAAATAATGTACAATCTCTCAAAAATACATGCCAACTTGAATGTAGGCATATCGATTTGCAACTTCCCCACAAAATACCTTGGGATTCAAATTTTCAAAGGTAGGGTAAAAAGCAGTTCTTGCTTTCAGTTGTTGACACGGTGAAAGATCGAATGGTTGGTTGGAAAGGGAAATCCTCTCAATGGCTGGAAGGGTTCAATTGGTTCGCTCTGTGGTTCAAGGTATGCCTGTTCACAGTATGTCAACGCATTGGTGGCCAAATTCTCTTATTTCTTTGATGGAAAAATGGATGCGAAACTTCATTTGAATGGGTGATGTGGACAGCGCCAAGGCTGTCACAGTTGTCTGGGATAAGGTTTGTAGGCCTAGGGATGAAGGGGGCTTAGGAATTCGTAGGCTCTGTCATATTAACAAATCCCTGCTTTGTAAATAGTTGTGGGATATCAAGCATGGCAACTCTAGTATCAGCAAATTTTCAAGCTCGTTTTCTCCTAATGGGAATCTCAGAGACTCTTATATCTTCTTTACGGCCAGGCATGTAGAAAATGTGGAGCTTTGATAAAAGCAGGGAGCACTGATCATTGGAAATGGGAAAGATATCAACCTCTGGCTGGACAACTGGATTGGAAATAATTCAGTAATTGATAGTTGTGGCATCAGCTCTAAAATTACTAAGGGATCTATTCTGAAGGTGGCATCTTTGATAAAAAAATCACACTTGGGATTTTCCTACTGTTCGGATTCCCCCCCTTCAAACCTGTTTTGAAGAGGCTCGCTCCATCTGTCTTCCCCAGGTCGAAGCAAAGGACAAGTGCATTAGGAGCTGCACTACCTCGGGTGTTTTTTCCTCACCATCAGGTTGGGATGAGATTAGAAAGCATAACCCAAAAGTTCCCTAGTATTCCATTATCAGGAATAAATTTTTGCATCCAAGGTAGTCTACTTTTGGATGGCGCTTCATACGTTGCAGGTTACCTACTAATGGTGCAATCTCACCTAAGGGTATTCCACTTGTATCTCTCTGCAACTTGTGTTTGAGGCAGTGTGAATCATTTGATCATCTTTTTTTGAACTGTAGTTTTGCAGTGAGGATATGGGAAAAATTCCTCCAATCCTCGCCCTCTTCCTTTTCCCTTGATCCACCTCCGTTATCACATCCCACCACCAGTCCAGCCCTACCACCAATTTTCCTTTGTCGTTCTTCTCAAGATATCAAACCACCTGATTACTTGAAGGACTACTATTGTTCCTCCACGACATTCTGCTCTTTACCCATCCAAGCTACATCCAAGAAGGCAGGTTCTTTAGGTAAATCCTTTCCCCTTGTAAATTATTTAGATTTTTCCAAGTTTCTCCCCTTCCATTGCTCTTTCCTTGTAGTTATCCAGTCTATACTTGAGCCCGCCTCTTTCACTCAAGCTATGAAAGGATCCCAATGGAGAGAAGCAATGGAAAGAGAAATCGAAGCACTTGAAGACAACCACACTTGGACCATTACATCTCTCTCACCTGGCAAACATCCTATTGGATGCAAATGGATTTACAAAGTTAATACAGATTTGATGGCTCTATTGAATGGTACAAGGCCCACTTGGTTGCCAAGGGCTACACTCAACTTGAAGGCTTGGACTATCATGAAACTTTCGCTCCGATGGCGAAAATTGTTACAATGTGTTGTTTGCTTTCTATTGCTGCAATCAAAGGATGGTCTTTACAACAACTCAATGTCAATAATGCCATTTTACATGGCAATCTAGATGAAGAAATGTACCTGAAAATTCCATCAGGCTTTGCCAAACAGGGGGAGAATAATTATGAAAATCATTATATGGACTTAAACAAGCATCTTGTAATTGGTTTGCAAAGTTTTGCAAGGCACTTATTGATGCGGGCTTCATCCAATCCAAAGCAGATTACTCTTATATTCACCAATGTAACTAAAACATCATGCCTCTATATGTCATCAATATATGTTGCGGGCAAAAATATTAGATTTGGTGCAGTATGCTTTAACTCCATGGCTGAACGGTATGTAGTATTCGTCACATTTTGAAGTTGTGCAATTGGGCATCATAGAAAGGAAAATGCATGGTGGACCTTCTCCCATTACAATCTTGATTCCAGTAATAAGAAAAAAAGTTCAAAATGAGTTGTGACAACTTATATAGATTGCAAATAAATTTATTAAGCTTGGCTATGGTAATCCAAGGGGAAACTTGTCTTGCATACAAAAATTAAATATAACTAAGAAACAAGGAGTGTGATCTATTGCTTACCGCTTGAGAATACAATAGCAAGGAGAAGAAAAACACACAAGAATGAAAGCTATTCATGCTCTTCATCGGAGATGAACTTTTAGTCTTGTTTGTTAATACTGGTTTAAAAGTTTGATTTACATACTCATCCAAAGGATATAAATACAAGTAGAATGATACCTATATAAGGTAATTGAGAGATTCACCCAAAAAGAAAAGAAGAAGAAGAAGAAGAAGAAGATATAATAAAGAGATATTAAAGAATTTTGGTGACAATTGTTGGGAGTCTTGAGTGTACAAGAAATATTTTGGAAATAAAGTCTAGGTATACTTTAATGCTTCATTTATAATGTCTATACCTTCACATTATATAAAGGGATAATAATTTCGTAACCAACTATCTTTTGTGCCCTTTAAACGTATTTTGTAAGGGGAGGACAAATGTATTGGAGATAAAATCTCAACCAAGATTTATATTTTTTTGAATTATTCTTTATTGATTTGTTTGGTTGTATAGATAAGGTCAAATTAACTGTAGATAATATTTCCTAATTAGAAGTCCTTAATTCTTTCTTGTAGAGAAGATTGTCTTGTTGGCTTTCTTATTTTCATCCATTTATGTCTTTAATTCTTTCCAATAAATAAGATTGCTTTGTTGGCTTTCCTTATTTTCATTCATTTGATTTGTATTAGTATGTCTTAACCTAATAAGATGATCATCCTTCTACAAACAATTTGAATATCATCTTAACATGGTATCAAAGGTTAAACTCGATTCCCCATATATTCTTCATTTTTCAACTGTTCATCTTATCCATAGCCGATTCTGCTGGTACCACCACTGCTGCCGCCAACACTACTTCCACCACCAATTCTGCCGGCACCATTGCTACCACCGACGATGGTTTCTCTCCATATTTTTTACACCACTTGGATAACCCTAGTGTTATATTTGTTACTCAATCTCTGCGTGGTGACAATTGTTCCACTTGGAGTCATGTGCTGCACATGGCACTTGAAGCCAAACACAAACTTGGTTTTATTGATAGTTCTATTCCCAAACCAACTGCTAACTCTCCTAATCTTTATCAATGGACACATTGCAATAATATGGTTCTCTCATGGCTCTTCAATGCCCTTGCTACTGACATTGCTCATAGTGTCTTATATGCATCCTCTGCCCGTGATATTTGGATTGACCTTCTTGACTATTTTTCTCAAAATAATGCCCATGGATTTTTGAGATCTATCGTGCAATCTGTAATCATTGGCACGACACTTCTTCATTGACTTCTTATTACACTATTATCAAAGGCTTTTTGGGATGAGTTTGCTCCATATAGCTCATATCCTGATTGCACCTGTAGTGTTCTTCAACATCATTCTGATATTCTCCAACGAGATCAATTACTAGAATTTTTTATGGGTCTCAATGAATCCTACACTTCGTAGTCAGATCCTTTTAATGGACCCCTTACCAGCCATCAAATGTGCCTATTATCTTCTTCTTCAAGAGGAACATCAATGGTATGTTCTTGCCACACCAGACTCATCATTGAATCAATCTGCCCATTCTGCTATTGGTGGTCGCTTAAATTACAAATCCGGTAAACCAAAGCCGCATTATCGTTGTACATTATGTGGACTTGATGGTCATTTGGAGTCTCGATGCTTCAAAATGAATGGATACCCTCCAAAGAACTCAAATGAGGTTGTTGCTGCTGCTTCCTCACCAACAATGCAAACTGCCCACTCACTTGCAGCTTCCATTGCAGCGCCAACCATCCTTCCATCTTTTGTAGTAAACCAATATAACCAGATTCTTTTGATGCTTCAATTTGGTAGTGTTACACCATTGGCCAATGTTGCAGGTAATAGCTGAACTTTTCCCATTTGGGTCATTGATTCTGGTGCCATCCACCACATGTTGTCAGACACTTCGTTCTTACTAAATGGCACTCTTGAACCTCATTCATTTCCAATCACATTACCTACTAGGCATCAAACCCATATTACACACATTGGTTCCTGCCTTCCTATACCCACTTTATCTTTATCTGATGTTCTCTTTGTTCCCTCTTTTGATTTTAATTTACTTTCAGTTCCTAAGATTGTTTAAACTCTTCAATTTTCTGTGATTTTTTACTCATTCCACTATATTTTTCAGGACCTACAAACGAAGGATATGATTGGATTGGGTAAGGCGCATGACAGACTTTACATATTGGACTTATCCCCTCCATCTATTGCAGCATTCACAGTCTATTCCTCCCTTGATCTTTGGCATACCTGCCTAGGTCACCCCTCTAATAATGTTTTTCCATTTTTAAATTAAATAGATCTTAGCATCAATATCTCTAAAAAGCATAGTTTCTCCTTTTGTCCATTAGCCAAGCAAACCCGTCTACCTTTCCCCTCAAGTGTGATTGCAACAACTGCATGTTTTGATATAATACACTATGACACCTGGGGACCATATTTCATACCTACCCTATGTGGTGGATGGCTTCTCCCGATGCACTCGGATTTATCTCTTAAATCATAAATCTAATGCTTAGACACATCTGCGAAATTTTATTGTCATGGTTAAAACTCAGTTTAGTTGTTCCATCAAGCAAATACGAACCAAAAATGGTAGAGATTTTTTTTAACCATGCTTCAAAGGATTTTTTTGCCAACCAAGGGATAGTGCACCAACAAAGTTGTGTTGACACCTCCAACAAAATAGGGTTTTCGAAGGCAAACATTGCCACCTCCTCAATATAGCAGGAGCCCTCTCCTTTCAAGCCCAACTACCACTCGAGTTTTGGGGTGAGTGCATTCTCACTGCAACTCATATCATTAATTGCCTTCCCTCCCATTTGTTACAAGGCAAGTCTCATCTCTATATTTTAACCAACAAAACCCCTTCTTATAAGCAATTACGTAATGTTTGATCTTGGGGTGAGTGCATTCTCATCGCAATCACAACACTATTAAACACATGTTTCACCCTCAAGCCTCACTTAGAGTTTTCACTGGTTATCCCTATGCTAAAAAAGGTTACAAAATGTTTGATCTTGAGTCAAAAAAAGTTTACATCAGTCGTGAAGTCACATTTATAGAGACTCATTTCCGTTATCCAAAAGCCCCAACCACACCATTCAAAATCTAGTTCTACCCCTCTCCATTCAAGATACAACTGACCCCTTCTCAATCACCAACCCTCCAACACTCACCATACCAATACTAACCTCCTCTGTCATACCACCACCATCCCTGTTTGAATTATAAAAGTAACCGCAAGCGTACGGATCAGTGTAGCTAATGGGTCGAACACAAGGAGAGCAACCATTTTATTTTTAGCTTCTTTTAGTAATGCGAAAGTGTAACGATTGATTATGGTGATCTACTTCTAACTACCGTCCTAACACAAATGCATCTAAAAGTGTCATAACCAACACATCTACGGAAATTGAAATTGAAATTGCAATAAAAATTGAACGACCTAACCATTCGCCATCTAGGAATTTAAATACCCAAACCATGCAATTAAAATGTAAATAATTGAAAGTAAAAGTGCTGAAATAAAAAGTGTTGAAAAGTAAATAAATAAAATAAAAGGGGAAAAAACTAGAGAGAGGCATACAAGTAGGTATCTCTACTTAGCCCCGAGGGATGCACCACAAATAATATGAGCTTCCCTAGTTGACCAGAGAGTGCTCATGCAAGGGCTTTTCTACTTGACTTTAGGGGAAATGATGCAATATAAATAATCAATATAAAAGGATGGTTCCATGGCTAGAAAGGGGCAAAGCCAACACATGCATCTAACCAAGGACCTTGAGGGAAAGGGAAAGCAATAACGTAAAACTAAAAATTTTAAACCTAATTTAAGAATGATGGGTAGAAAGAAGAGGGAATGAGAGGGGAGTGAGAAGACTACTATAGAAGCCTACATACCTAAACTTCAATCCTTGAACTTAAAACTTGATCGATTTGAAATACTACTAGTCCTAAAAACCATATCTGAACTAAATCAAATCTAAAATTGCTAAGACTAAAGAAGACAAATTTAGAAGAGAAAAATTGAACTTGAAAGAGATGCTCCAGAGTTTGTTCTTGTCACCTAGAACTAAGCCTAGAACTAGAAATTAAAATTATCACACCTTTGAATAACTTGAACAATAAAATAAAAGGCTTGCATTAATAAAAATAAAAGACTTACATTAATAGAAAAAATTACAAAAGTACTTACATTAAAAAAAAAAAAAAAACTATAGAGAAAAAGAGAGTACAACTAAAAACCTAGAAGAAGAGAGGAAAAGAGAAAACCTAAATGAGAGATGTTCTTTTTTTTTTTTTTTTAGTTTAGGGGATTTTTTGAGATTCTTGTTGATGAGGTGGAAATTAGGAGAGAAGAGAGAAAAAAGAGAAAATAGGGGAGGGAATGAAAAGGATGACCAAGTGTGGGCTCCTCTTGGATCGAATTTGTGTGGTGGAGGAGAGAGGAGAGAAAATAGGAAAGAAAGTAGGGGAGAGAGAAGCTTGGACGATTTTTTTTTCTTTCCTATTTTTTCTCTATTTTTCTCTTTTTTTTTCCCTTCTTTTTCTCTCTCTTTCTTCAAACTTGAAGTTCGAACTTTAAACTTCCTGGTGAGCAAGGGATTTTTGCACACCATAACTCACCAACTACGCTAGGTAGTTGTTACCAAAAAAGAATCTTCAATCACTCAAAGGGGTCCATCGATCCTTGTTGGCATTTGGAATATTTCTTGTACACCTAGGACAACTGCAAACGGGTTGGTTTTGCATCTCAGTTCAGTTCTGATCCATCATTCTTTTTCTAGTCTGAAAAGAACAATCACTTGTACGGGTGACCAAATGCAACACGTCCATCTTGCTCAGAATTTCATTCTCTTTGCAGCCATGAAAAGAAATGGGACCTCTTTACATGTAAAATTGAAGATATGGTACCCGATAGTCCTTGAGGCCTTGAAAATAGAAAACCTGCAAAAAGAGAGTAAAACCCGAGGTAACTCTATTCTAAATATGTAAAATGCATGCTTTTATACTCTAGATTTCACACATAAATGTGCTCATCAATCCCCACCTGCTACAACATCACCACCCCTATTGTACCAACACCATCATCCCAACTACCTCTTATGCAACCCACTTACTCTCATCATGAGAGGAATCCCCCAAAACGTCTTCAAGACTACCAATGCTATACCACCCACTCCACGTAATCTCCTTCTAATGCAGTTTCTCTATCACCCATTCTTTATTCTATTACTTGTCACAAATTTTCACCCTCTCATTTTAAGTTTATCAAGTGTTTATCTGCCATTGAAGAACCGACCAGTTTTTCCAAAGCATCTCTATCGACCGATTGGATGGAGGCTATGCATGATGAAATATAGGCTCTTAAGCTTAATAACACTTAGATTGTTATACCATTGCTACCATCCAAAAACCCCCATTGGCTACAATTGGGTATACAAAATCAAGCAAAAAGCTGACGGTAGCATCAAGCATTACAAAGCCCGTTTGGTCGCCAAGGGTTACACACTAACTGAAGGCAAAGATTTCTATGAAACATTTGCTCCTATTGCCAAACTTGTCATTATTTGCACTTTACTAAGTGTTGCAGCTATTAAAGGTTGGTCCTTCTATCAGTTAGACGTTCAAAATGCATTTCTACATGGCGATCTGGACAAAGAAGTATATATGACCTTAACCTAGATATTAAGGAAAGGGGGAGAATGTGGTATGCCGTCTCAATAAATCCATATATGGCCTAAAAAAAGCATCGAGAAATTGTTTTGCAAAATTATCTAAGGTTCTTGTTCAACTCGGTTTCACCCAATCCAAAGTCGATTATTCCCCTTTTTTTAAAGGGCATGAAGCTTCTGCCATCTTTTATTGGTATATATCGACGACATATTGATTGTAGGCCCTAACACCACAACAATTTCATTGTTGAAGGCAACTTTACATCAGGAATTTCAAGTCAAGGACTTTGGCCCATTAAAGTATTTTCTAGGCCTCGAAGTGGCCCCCTCCAAACATGGAATTTTTTTGAATCAACGAAAATATACACTGGACATACTTTTTTATATTGGTTTCACTATAGCTCGTATGACTGAATTCCCAATGGATCAACATCTTAAATTGATCACAACTAATGGTGAATTACTTCTTGATGCAACACCATCTCGTCGATTGATTGGATGACTTATTTACCTCATCACCACCAGACACGACATTGTGCACTCTGTAACTCTACTAAGCCGATTCATGCACCAACCAAGGAAACATCACTTAGATGCTGCTAATCGGCTTCTCCATTATTTTCACGGCTCCGCCAATCAAGGGAGCGTACTATCCGCCTCTAGCTCATTATTATTGCGGTCTTATTGTGATTCGGATTGAGCCAATTGCCTAATGGATCATCGATATACTATGGTTTACTACATTTTTCTTGGTTTTGGCCTAATCTTATGGAAATCTAAAAAACAACAAACAGTTTCCCGATCTTCAGCTAGAGTCGAGTATCGTTCAATGGTTGTGACCATTTGCAAACTCCTATAGTTGACTACATTGTTACACGATTTGGGTGTTTAGCCAATGCCTCTCTACTATGATAATCAGGCATCTCTCCATATTGCAGCCAATCACGTCTTCTCCTCTCCTTAAACCTTCAAAGAAATCACATAAGGTTTCTATTAACTCTCTTATTTGACCACAGACAAGAGGGTTTCATCATATTCCAAGGGTTTATGGTGTTACTTACCTCAATATGTAGATCTCAAGGCGTCGATCACTATTCCAGTGACAAAAAGGTAAGATACGGCCTCAGAAATCAAGGGGGACAGGAAAATTTTATATGAAACAAACCAGCTGGTACACACAAATGATTCCTGATTGGATCGTTACAGTCCTTTGTTTTTTCTGGCATTTGGGGGTACAACTTGATTGATAAGGATTTAGTTATTGGTATTGGCCGATACCGATCACATATTGGTCCGAAACCTTTGTTTCTCATACAAATAGGTTTTTCTTAGGAATTTACCCTGTTTCCACGAGCATACCAAACACATAGACATTAACTTTCATGTCGTTTAGAACAAGTTCAAAATGGGCTTCTTACCCCCCCCCCCCCCAAAAAAAAATGTCCATAGTAATTCCCAGATAGCAGGTCTCTTCACCAAATCTCTTGGGAAAGATCTATTTTTCAAACTCAAGACCAAGTTGAGTGTTCTTGACATTCACAGCCCAACTTAAGGAGGAGTATTGGAGATAAAATCTCAACTAAGATATATATTTTTTGAATTATTCTTTATTGATTTGCTTGGTTATATAGATAAAGTCAGATTAGTTGTAGACAATCTTTCCAGATTAGAATTCCTTAATTCTTTCATGTAGATAAGATTGCCTTGTTGGCTTTCTTTATTTTCATTCATTTGATTTGTTCTTAATTCTATCCTGTAGATAAGTTTGCCTTGTTGGCTTTCCTTATTTCATTCATTTGATTTGTATAAGTATATCTCAATCTAATAAGATGATCATCCTTCTATAAACAATTTGAATATCTTCTTAACAAAGTGGGATTATCTTTGTAATTTAATCCTGAAGCTAATATACTAAAGTGACATAACTATTTCTTGTATTCTATCTTTTAGGGTAGTTAAATTAAGTTATATTAACTAGCATCCATTCTTATTTACCCAAAAAAAAAAAAAAATTAAATAAATAAATAAGCATTCATTCTTGTAATGGCCTTGGGAATCACCTCCCTTGCTGCCCCTCTCCTTGATTACTCATTCATCCTCTCTCACCACCACCACCGTAAACATAATGTCATTGATGGTTGTTGTCTATGATAAGGCATGCTCCATGCTTCCTTGATCATTCCTCACATTCCTCCAATTTTCGTCTATGGTTTTTTCTTTATTTTCTTCTGTCATAGGCAAGATAGTCAAGAAGCCTTGAAACTGATCAATAACGTACGCAACACGAAGTATAGAGATTTAGAAGCATTGTCAGAGGGATCTAGATCCGATATCATATTTGATACCAATTTGGATGGGCTTATAAAAGTTTGGATTAGGTAGATTTACCCTTGTTTTTCCTTGAAAAAATCGACTTTTATCCTTTTCAACTTTGGTTTTTACCTCCCCCCCACCCCTCTCCCCTTGTATATGCTTTTTTCTTGGTTATGAATTTATTTATTCATTCAAAAAAAAAAAACTTTGATTCATACCAATACATCGATATCGATTCTTAGAACAATGATAGGAGGGTGTAGAGGTGTCAATGGGACAGTTTGGGCCAGTTTTTTAAAATCTCAACCCAATCCTAAAGTTTCTTCTTATTATTATAGCCTAGGGCCAGCTCAACCTTACATCAAACTGGGATATCTTAGCCAGCACAAGCCTGTCGACCTGAGCCCAACCTAGTCCGACCTTAATTAATTGGGCTGTGCTGCAGTGGGTTAGCCTTGATTGACCATGATTAGGGCTGGGTACCCTGATCATTGACCTTGGCAGCCCTTGTATGTTGCCATTTGGATGGGAAGTGGGCAGAGAGTGTGAAACATCATTGCCGGTAATCCACAAAGTCTGAGTATCGTACCATCGCTAATACAACTGCAGAGGTCATTTGGATTAATTCTCTTTTACAAGAACTTGGTGTGCCCACCTCACAACCACTGGTGTTATGGTGTGATAATTTGAGTGCTACTTATCTTACAATAAATCCATTATTTCATATCAGCACAAAACACATCAAGGTGGCTTCCACTTCGTTCTCCAATAAGTTGCACAAAGTCTTTGGAAATCAAGTGTTCATCTCTACCAAAGATCAGTTGGCTAACACTCTCACAAAACTTATCAATAGGTTTTTTTATCTTCTTATGTTACAAGCTGATGATTTTGCAAGGAAGTCAAATGTTCATCTCTTCCATCTTCAACTTGATGGCAGCTGTTGAGGAACACTTTTTCATTCTAGGTAAGCTATCTCTTTCTTTTCAAACTCTACAACTAAAAAAGTTATCCATTTGTAACCGGAAATTGAAACGTTATATTATAAATTAAAGAACTCATCAACCCATAATCTGGGAATGAGAAGTTAGTCAACGATTCCTTATCTTTTCAATACTAACCCCTTAGTCCATCTCCTTTTTTTCTTTTTCTCTTAATGGGTTATTAATTGATATTTCAAAGGATATATTTCAGTCTGTCATTTTCATGCTTATTCAAATTATAATAATAATAATAAATGTCAAAATGGCACCAATCTTTCTTTCGTTTTCTTCTTCTGTGTCTTTCTCGGCCATTCCTATTTATTACTTACTTGGGAATTGAAGCAAATAATAATAATAATTGTCAAAATGGCATAACAAGGGAAAGATACATTGAACACAATAAAAACGAGCGATATACGTCGCTCATGTTCTTGTCAATGCCAGTCTAGTTCCTTGGTAAGTCCCTTTCTTTTAAGTTTAAACAAGCAAAATATTCTTACCAAAATTAATAAATAAATAAATAAAGAAAAATTTACTATGCTATTCCCTGGAGAATGCCACAATTACAAGACCACTCCCTCAGTTTCACCAAATTATTCTCAGATCCCCTACCGTTGGTCACTGTTAAGGAATATACCTTATATGTTGATGTTAGTTACTATATTTTATTTTAAATATCAAAATACCCTTTTTAAATGTGAAGTACCTAAAATATCCATGTAATAAGTTCCATCCCCAAATCGATAGTTATTATCCTTTAACCCCAAATTGATAGATTTGGACCACCGACGATTATTCAGGGCACCAGAGATCACGGAGGCGATGGCAACAGTAGCGTCTCGCAACCGTAACCCTTGCGTTTCTTCTCTGCAGGCCTTCTGAATCTCATTAAAAAAATGTACACCATAACAGGGAAGTTGCATCCAGTAACCACCACCTTCAATGGTTGAGCACTTAAACACAAGCATACAAGCTCCAACCACTCAGTTAAAAGTTTCATCCAGAAACGAAGAATGGGGCTCGCAAACTGAAACATTGACCACAATGAGAGCTCCCATAGCAGCAATAACCCTTCCACCATTGTAACTATCGCCATTCTTATAACTTCCTGGGAGCTTTCATAACAGGTTGTCAAACCTTAGTTTGTTGATTTGTTAAGAATTCCATTTTGCACCAACCACTTAAAGCAAGGGAATTGATTCAATTAATTTGTAGGGTTCATATTAATGTCTTCGAATGTCCTTATTCATAGGAAACATCTTTTATCTAAACTAGGGATTTTTTTTCATGGTTGTGCCCATCAGGCCTATACCTAAGTACCCAGCTCACATCTGGATTCTGGAATGCACAGCCCAAACCCAATCCACGCAATAGACTGATAGATTGGCAGCATTAGGCATTGGGCTGGCCTAGTTAATCTTGGTCTTTGATTCTGATGTGTGATAATAAAGGATGGAGCTAGCAAATATAATTTTTTTGGCACATATTTGAAAGGTTTCCTATAAGAAGGGGATCCTATCGAGTGCATATCCAACGTTTAGCAGCATCCAGGCACACATCTCAAGTACAACCCAGATGTTGGATGCCTGCTAATGCAATGGAGAGGATCCGGGCCATTTCTTGTATGACTCTAATTTTTGCCAAGCTGACACATCAAGAAGAACCTAAATTTTGTATAATGAGACACATAATCGTCCCACTCACATGTCAAGTTTCAAGCTTATTAATGGACTTTGCTACATAAATTAATAAACCTTAGAAACTATATTTAAATTTCAAAATTTTGAAAATTGGTAAGAAATTGCATGCAAATAAAAAAAAGCCAAAACATGGGAGGTATATATATATATATATATATATTGTAAATCAAATTCATTCAAATAAAAGACATGAGTTACACAAGGTTTCAATACTCGATATCAAAAACTGAGGTGTATATGACAAACCGATTGATTATGTCGAAGATGGGTTCTAAAGCTATGGAACATTTATATGGGAAGAACATAATTTTACTTAAGCTTTGATCCCAAGCAATGTGAGATATTTTGTGGTTCTACATCTTCCCAATTATTGAAAATATACAATGATCATTTCAGTTTATTTTCTTTTTATGCTTACCAGAAACACATCTGCACTGGCCTTTGAAAATTCTCATCCTATGAAACCCTTTAATTTGTTCCCTTGATTTCATAATTATCTAATTCAGTGATCGATAATTTTTCCGGGTTTCAATTGGACTCTCTATAAGTAGTCATCAGAAAAATTGGGTGACTTGGGTGATAAAATTTTCCTTTAGCCACTTGTGTCCTAATCTACATATAGAAAGTGATTCAAGGCATTGATTCTATAAGGATAATTACTTTTAAATTCTCATAAAAATATCTGATATATACCAACCCTATATTTGTATGGTCTATATAAATCAAAGGTGTCTTGTCCTAGACAAAATGGTTGTAATGTTGTAATGCTTTCTAGCTCAAGTAATGTCACTTAAGGCCAACAAATTAAACCGACTGTGATCATGGAATGAAAGTTAATTTTAGAAGCAGAATCTGATCGACACATTGATTCCTCTGTAAAGATGGAGTTGTTCAACTTGTTGAAAATGATACTAGGTGAGCAATATATGGTTCACAAACATCGCAGTGTCAGTGGAGTTATTGAGTATGACACCTGTCAGAACAATAACCTTTCCTTCGTCAACTTGTTCCGTTGCTCCTATTGTATCAAAAGCATCAAAGAATTAAGTTAGTTTGTTATCAATTAGTGTGGACCATCAGTGATATGTACGACAGTTTGGTTTAATTTTAATTCAAGAATTTAGTATTAGTGTTATTTTTTTATTCATGAATGTTTATGTGAAAAGTAAAATTCTTAAGCAAATTGACGAGAAAATGTTGAACTCTACAACCTTGTATTTTTGTCTATAACAACATAACTTGGTCTTGAATGATCAATATGTCATCTATCAAATTAATATTTCGATTTAATTTATTAAGAATACAAATGTATAATAATTATATGGAAAAAAGGAGTTTATTCAGGAGTGTGCCTGCTGCACCCAAATACAGGAGGAGAAATGACCACCCCATCCCATGAAAGACAAAAAATGCCTGCTCTGTTGATGCTTCCTCGCGAGCTCCCTTGGCCCCGTGACAATGTACGGGCCACACCACCCGACAGAGAACTCTTGCCCTAATAAATATGTGATGTATCTTAGCATCTGGATTTTCACCGAATAAAAATCGTACCAACTATTGCTTATTAAAACCGAATATGAAATCATTTATGAACCAGCTCCTGCTTATTAAAACCAGATGAGGAACCTTTTATGAAGCCCAATAAAAACCATATTGAAACTGAGTTGGCTCGATACAGTTTTGATATTGAAATGCATTCATATTTTTAATACGATATGATTTTGGTTTCTCCTTTTTGACTCTACACTGAACTAAAACTGTATCAGTTGACAACATTATATCAAATCCATGGACACTACTTTGGAAAGACCCAACAATTTCTGATGCACCTCTATTGCTAATTAGTTTAATTATTGATGCAATGGCTTTTCCCAGTATAAACCTAGACCACTGAACCCAAAAGTGGGGTTTTTTTTTTTTTTTTTTTTTTGATTAAATAAATATATTAAAAATCAAAGAAAGGAAGAAGAAAAATAGTACAAGGCAAAGGTGACAACAAGAGCTACTAGTCCCGGACAAACGAAAAAAAAAAATATAAATATATAAGGAACAAAGCATCAATCCAATTAAGTAATGCGGGAGACATCACAAAAGGAGCAATAACAAGCTCTCTACGATCTTCCAAGGGGCATCAGATTTGAATTTTTTCTTGCCTTAGAAAATGTTTTTACGAATTTCAAAAGTAATAAAAAGCAAAAGAGCCAAACCTACTTTATCACTCTTGGTAAGCATACTAATGATGATGTAATCTTGATCAGAGAAAAGGTCTTCTCTAATACCAAACATAAAGCGTACATTTGGTGTACGAGGCTCTCGCATGTGCGAGATTTGAAGGAAAGAAAACTACACAATCTTACCCAAAGATATCAAGAGACAATGTCGGCATATTGAAACAAAACCCTAGAATCCTTTAGAGCATAAAACTGAGGGAAAAACCCCATCAATTTCTCCAAAGAACTATACCAATGGACTAAAGCCATTATACCCCACACGCAAAAAAGAGCATATCTTGAATACCAACTAAAACCCTGCAAGAGGAATATATAGTTAGTGGCTCAGTGCTTGTTATTTGGGAGGGGAAAAAAAAAAANAAAAAAAAAAAAAAAAAAAAAAAAAAAAAAAAAAAAAAAAAAAAAAAAGAGCCGTATCAAGTCAAATCGAAGGAGGATAGGTACAATTTTGATACCTAAAAAAGAAATCTTCCTCAGTATGACATTATTTTGATATCTAAGGAAAAATTAATTGGCATAAACCAAACCATACTCAATTAAAACCACTCATGCTAGCATTAGACTATTCCCAAATCGAAGTGAGATTATTACATATGTACAATAATTATATATCATGTATCTCAATATATATTATATATGGATCTCAATATCTAAATTTGGATATTACATATATTTAATAAGCAATAGTGGGAGAGAATTGCATTGGTGATGGTTAATTTAGTAAGAATACAAATGTATAATAATTACATAGGAAAGAGGAGTTTATTCAGTAGCATGCCTGCTGCACCCAAATACAAGGGGAGAAATGACCATCCCAACCCCATGAAAGACAAAAATGTTTGCTCTGTTGATATTTCCTCGTGAGCTCCCTTGGCCTCCTTGACAATGCACAGGCCACACTCCCTGATAGAGAACTCTTTCCCTGAGCATATATGATGTATCTTAGTATCTAGATTTTCAAACCGGATAAAAATTGTACTGACTATTGCTTATTATTAAAACTGAATATGAAACCATTTATGAAACTAAATAAAAACATACCAGCTCCTGCTTATTAAAACCAAATAAGGAATATTTTATGAAACCCAATAAAAATCGTATTAAAACTGAGTTGGCTCTATATTATTTTGGTATTACAAGTGCATTCATATTCTTAATACGATATGATTTTGGTTTCTCCTTTCTGACTCCTTTACCAAATCAAAACTGTACCGATTGACACCATTATATCAAATCCATGAATACTACTTTGGAAAGGCCAAACAAATTCGGATGCACCTCCATAATTAGTTTAATTGTTGCAATGGCTTTTCCCAATACAATCCGTAGACCATTGAACCCAAAAGTGGGAGGTTTTTTGGGTGATTAAATAAATATATTGAAAATCAAAAGAAGGAAGAAGAAAAATAATACAAAGCAAAGGTGACAACAAGCTCATTACGATCTTCCAGGATTTGAATTTTTTCTTGCCTAGAAAATGTTTGTATGAATGTATGAAGTTCAAAAGTAATAAAAGGAAAAGAGCCAAACCTACTTTATCCCTCTCTAGTAAGCATACTAATGATAGATGTAATCTTGATTAGAGAAAAAATTTGAATTTTTTCTTGCCTAGAAAATGTTTGTATGAATGTATGAAGTTCAAAAGTAATAAAAGGAAAAGAGCCAAACCTACTTTATCCCTCTCTAGTAAGCATACTAATGATAGATGTAATCTTGATTAGAGAAAAAATTTGAATTTTTTCTTGCCTAGAAAATGTTTGTATGAATGTATGAAGTTCAAAAGTAATAAAAGGAAAAGAGCCAAACCTACTTTATCCCTCTCTTGTAAGCATACTAATGATAGATGTAATCTTGATTAGAGAAAAAGTTCTTCTCCAATACAAACTATAAAAGGGGCATTCAATGCACGAAACTCTCGCATGTGCAATGTCTGAGGGGCGAGAACTCCACAGTCTTACCCCGACAATGTCGAAAATATTTTTTGGCATATTAAAATAAAACCCTTATGGTATGATTTTGGTATCTAAGGCAAAATTAATTGAGACGAACAAAACCATACTGAATTAGAACCTCTCATGCTAGCACTAGCCTATTCCCAAATCGAAACGAGATTAATACAAATGTATAATAATTATATATTATGTATCTTTAATATATATTATATATGAATCTTAATATCTAAATTCGGACGGTACATATATTTAATAAGCAATAGTGGGAGAGAATTGTATTGCTGATGGTTAATTTAATAAGAATACAAATGTATAATAATTATATGGAAAAGAGGAGTTTATTCAGGAGTGTGTCTGCTGCACCCAAATACAGGGGGAGAAATGACCACCCCATCCCATGAAAGACAAAAAATGTCTGCTCTATTGATGCTTCCTTGCGAGCTCCCTTGGCCCCGTGACAATGTACGGGCCACACCACCTGACAGAGAACTCTTGCCGTAATAAATATGTGATGTATCTTAGCATCTGGATTTTCACCGAATAAAAATCGTACCAACTATTGCTTATTAAAACCGAATATGAAACCATTTATGAACCAGCTCCTGCTTATTAAAACCAGATGAGGAACTTTTTATGAAGCCCAATAAAAACCATATTGAAACCGAGTAGGCTCGATACAGTTTTGATATTGAAATGCATTCATATTTTTAATACGGTATGATTTTGGTTTCTCCTTTTTGACTCCACACTGAACTAAAACTGTATCAGTTGACACCATTATATCAAATCCACGAACACTACTTTGGAAAGACCAAACAATTTCTGATGCACTTCCCTAGCTAATTAGTTTAATTATTGATGCAATGGCTTTTCCCAGTATAAACCTAGACCACTGAACCCAAAAGTGGGGTTTTTTTTTTTTTTTTTTTGTGATTAAATAAATATATTAAAAATCAAAGAAAGGAAGAAGAAAAATAGTACAAGGCAAAGGTGACAACAAGAGCTACTAGTCCTGGACAAACGAAGAAAAAAAAATATAAATATATAAGGAACAAAACATCAATCCAATTAAATAATGCGGGAGACATCACAAAAGGAGCAATAACAAGCTCTCTACGATCTTCCAAGGGGCATCAGATTTGAATTTTTTCTTGCCTTAGAAAATGTTTTTACGAATTTCAAAAGTAATAAAAAGCAAAAGAGCCAAACCTACTTTATCACTCTTGGTAAGCATACTAATGATGATGTAATCTTGATCAGAGAAAAGGTCTTCTCTAATACCAAACATAAAGCGTACATTTGGTGTACGAGGCTCTCGCATGTGCGAGATTTGAAGGAAAGAAAACTACACAATCTTACCCAAAGATATCAAGAGACAATGTCGGCATATTGAAACAAAACCCTAGAATCCTTTAGAGAATAAAACTGAGGGAAAAACCCCATCAATTTCTCCAAGGAACTATACCAATGGATTAAAGCCATTATACCCCACACGCAAAAAAGAGCATATCTTGAATACCAACTAAAACCCTGCAAGAGGAATATATAGTTAGTGGCTTAGTGCTTGTTATTTGGGAGGGGAAAAAAAAAAGGCTTTCTCAGATAATTAGTACACCTATGGTTTAAAGCCATTAACCCCAAAAATATGAAGCAAAAAAAAAAGGCATATTTTAAATAGTCATATAAAACCTTGCCAGAGGAATATATTTAGTGATTTCTTTTTCGAGGAGGAAAGAAAATGCAAATAGACAAACTTACATTTTTGGTTATTACCTGAGGATTGGCATTTATTCTATATTCTACAAACAAAAATGCTCATCCACAAAGTATGTGACTGTCTAATGGGAAGAATATATATAACAATAATAGCTGAAATCATAACCTTCCTTGCATAGGTGGTGGTAGAATAATTGGACTTTATTCGCTATTCTAGAGAGAGAAAATTCAAGGAAAACATTGTTGATCAGAACACACAAATTTTTGAAAGGAACATTACTGGTACATATAGTACCAAATATATTATATATATAGTTGCTAGAATGGTGAACTCATCACATGTTCCAAACAATTCTTCTTCTACTACTTAGTGTTTGAAGGTCTTGAACTAGGAGTGGAGTGGGTGAAAAAAGAAAAAGAATTTGAGGGAATGATAGGGTGGGAAGATGTTTACAAGGTGGTGGTGGCCATGTTTCCCTTATATGTAGCACTAGTTTTGGGGTATGGGTCAGTAAGGTGGTGGCACATATTCAACCCTGAACAGTGCAATGCAATTAACCTTCTTGTTTGCTATTTCACTCTCCCTCTATTCACTTTTGAATTTGCAGCCTCTATTGATCCTTTCAAAATGAACTACTTATTCATAGGAGCTGATGCTATCTCCAAAGTCATAATAGTTATGGTATTGGCCTTATGGGCTAAGTGTAGTAGTAAAGGTAGCTATTGTTGGTCTATAACAAGCTTCTCTTTATCTACTCTCACTAATTCTCTGGTTGTAGGTGTACCACTACTGAAGGCCATGTATGGACAAATGGCTGTTGATCTAGTGGTACAGTCTTCTGTCATACAGGGAATCATATGGCTCACAATTCTTCTGTTTGTGTTGGAGCTTCGAAAGACAAGGAGTGATACCTTGTCAATGATTAATGTTGATTCTAATGCTATGAAGGATGTGGAAGGAAATAATGAGCAGATGGTGGCAATAACTAGTACAAAACCTTCCTTGTGCTCTCTGATGAAGATTGTGTGGCTAAAGCTTGCACTTAATCCCAACTCCTATGCTTGTTTTATTGGCATGGCATGGGCTTTTATTGCAAACAGGTAGATATATTTAACTGTGTATGAAACAGACACACACACACATGCATGCACGTAAAAGGTGGAATTAATATTTATACATCGGATGTGAGTAGCCCAATGTGAAGGCTTATAGATACTTGGGCATCCTCTTTTCATAGGCAAGCTTTTAAGTATGAGGTCTATCCAAGTCCTTAACAACACATACAAAAATTAGAAAAACATAAATTACATCTATTGCTAATTTAGTATGTATTGATGAAGCTGTTGGGTGCATAAACAGGTGGCATCTAGAGATGCCAAGTATTATTGAGGGATCTGTATTGATCATGTCAAGGGCAGGGATTGGGATGGCCATGTTTAGCATGGGTGAGAGATTGTACTTCTTCTACTTACTATGGTTTGTGATGATCAGTTCTCACTACTAATTTATTTAAAACCTCTACATGCAGGGTTGTTCATGGCAATGCAGGAGAAGTTTATGGCATGTGGGCCAAGTCTAACAGTGTTTGGACTAGTGTTAAGGTTTGTGGCTGGTCCAGCAGCCATGGCTATCGGTTCCATTGCTGTAGGGTTGCATGGTGATGTCTTACGTGTTGCCATTATCCAGGTGAGACATTAAACCGACTTTAAAATAATTAACTCGGACATTTAGTGTGACTCAGTGCATGCATGCCAAAATTTCTTTCTGTCACATAATCCTTGTTACAAAACATCAATTTCACTTCTCTTCTTGTTACAAAACATCAATTTCACTTCTCTTCCCTCATCTTACTTTGCAATCAGGTGGAGCTTTTGATTTGAATTCTTATCTAATCCTTTTTTGCAGGCAGCCTTACCACAATCCATCACATCCTTCATCTATGCCAAGGAATATGGGTTGCATGCCAATGTCCTTAGTACTGCGTAAGTTAAAAAATATTTAATTCTTTTCCTCGTTTTCCTACAAATCTTATGGTAATCGCCAGGGGTGTCAATCGGTTGGACCGGGCCGGTCTCGATCGGGCCTAATCGGGGTTGACCACTTGGAAGCCTTGCACCGTGAATGTCCATTTAAGTAAACTGGCCTAGCTTTGGAGGGCATGGTACGGTTTATAATTGGGTCGATCGATGTAAAGATTTAATCGGGCTTTCTTAAACGGGCCTTAGTCGGGTCTTAACTGGGCTACGGACCTATTTAAGTCTAAACGGGCTCTAAGCGGGCTTTAAATGTGCTTACCCTAAGATTATTTTCTTAAGTGGATTGAAGGTCCAGAAATATGTAACGCAAATATTTAATAAAGAAGAGAAGTGATATGAGATTACGGTTGTTCTTTCACAAGAAAAAAATAAGAGATTATGGCCATTACAACTTACAAAACGAAGATTAATTAAATTAAATCGTATTACAAAGCAAATGGTAAGAAAATTTAATTAGTTTCTTACTAGTAGTGGCAAAATCAAAATTTTATGTAGTATTAAAGGGGTTGGGCTGGGCCGGGCTGCAACAAGTCGGTCAAAGTCGGGCTTATAAATGTGTCGGTTTGGTCAGGCGCCTGACGGGCTAGCTACCTGCACCGTGAACACCCGTTTAATAAATGTGTTGGGCTCAAGCCTGACACGTTTATTAAATGGGCCAGTCCAAGTTGCATAAATGTGTCGGGCTCGATCGGGCCTACCAGTGTGGGCTCACAATTGACACCCCTAGTAATCACTGACCAGGTTTAATCAAGATGAAGTGTAGAGTTAATGTAAGAAAAGTCAAGAAAATAAATAAATAAATAAAAAGAGGAAGAGAATGAGGTTTTGCTAGCATGACTGTCCTTATAAAGAACATCCCACAGGGGATGGTGGGGTAAGGTTTGGAATACATAGTATGGGAAAAAGAACATTGCTTGATTACATGTCCCTATGCCTAGACATAGGGCCACGGAAAAACAAAGGCCTGCCCTCCATGTTTAGTGCCTCCACACACTCTTTCATTGGTTCGTTCTATGTTAGGACAATAGCCAGGCGTTTGGGTAGCGATCCCTCTCTCATAAACTATAAACTTTTCTCACACCTCATTGTGACCCCTCTTAACCGGCCCACACCCCCCCCCCCCCCCCCCCTGCCAAAAAAAAAAAAAAATCATTGTGGGCTTGTTCTCTCTCTCCATTTCTTGACAACAAGCATAACCTACACAATAGTCAAGTCAATCTTGGGTTGGGGAGGTGGGGATTAGAATGGTAATAAGTGAAATTTTGAAAGACTTCATTTGTTTGCAAGTAAAAGAGGAGGAAAAGAAAGACTTTCCTCTAGGATTTTCAGACATTTATTTTGACATGTTAATGCGAAATATGGCATTGAGAAGTAATTAAGAAAATATTTACATTGCATACAATTGGAATGAAAATTTTTCTCGTAATAAGTGAAGTCATCCATTAAAAGGAAGGTGATTTCTGAGTATTTGTTTCTCGATTGGCCATGGAAAATGGTCTGATATATGGCTTGTTATTCTCTTGCAGGGTGATCCTAGGGATGATACTTTCCTTGCCCATCTTGGTCGGATACTATGCGGTTTTAGAGTTATTGAATTGAGCTCCAGTCTTATGCGTCCCTCTGTAACTTTTTTTTTTTTTTTTTTTTTTTTTAAATTTTTATTTTCCACCTTTTCCGGGTGTAAATCGGTCAGCACCTGAGTCAGTTCTTTGTTATTTGGTTCTAACTATTGAACCCTAGAAAAGAAAATTTGTAATCTCACCCATTGATCCTAAGCTAAAAGGACTTATCCACCAATCCCTTTGAACTTCGTTGGGTTGTATATGCTTAATATTTATCTCTACATCGCAATGAACCTGAGAAATACAACACAAAGATTTATGCTGATAATCAAGATTTCCTATATTCACAGTGAGATGAGAATTGCTTTCCTAACAATGGAATAGGGTTACAACCTCTCGTCTTCATGTCTCCTCTCTATTGAGAATTCCCTCACTATAAATTTTTAGGGAAACATATATAGGTACAATTTTACCAAAATATCATATAATTCTTAACCCTTCAGGCCCTTGGGACTTTTACTGGCCCTTTGGAGTTGGCCTACAAACCCATGCCAAAGGATACAAGACAACCTACTCCCAACAAATGGCAATTCCTCATCAGCCATCAAAGTTTCCAGTTTCTATGGGGTCATTTGCCTATCCAAGTGAGAATTTTTCTCCATTTCCCTATGAAATACTGGTCAAGACTACCCATCCGGCCATCATCTTGATATTGTTTGCAGTTCTACAGATTTTCTCAGCCCCTGCAAACCTATATGGTCAAGTCACTAAGAACTTTTTGCAGGATCCAAATTTTCTATTGGCTTATATGCTAGTCAAATGCCACCAGGAAGGCAATATGTATCACAGAACTTATATAATAACATCTGGAAATGGGAAGTTTTCACCAGCTGCACTACCACTGGTGCATTTTGGCCAAGTTGGAAGGACCAATTGGTGCCCATAATTTTGGTGGACAAGATCCTATAGAAGGTAGTCCACAGCAGTGCACAATAATACAGGGTAGAAGAAAGCACCATACTTATCTGAAAAATCGAAACCCATTCTTGAGTGAGATGTAATACACTGAGAAGCTTTCACTAATCCTGTATTGGAAGCATTGAGCATAGGGCAATCATATACAATTAACAGTACAATCAGGGGCACCTGGACTGAATTAAGGGCATATCAAGTTACCTTTTCAGCCTATAACACTTGCAGGTACATATCCTGTAGTAATAACTGAAAAGGAAAGTATGAATTAAGTATGATGGATGGTAGCAATCAAGAGCTCTCAGCCTAAAAATCAATTGAGAAACAAAAATTCTTGGAATCTCAAACTATCAGAAAACATCATCTCATCTAATGCCTTCTGCTGATAAGTCCTGCAATGATTTGTCCGAGTTCTTCACCACTGTCCTCCTGGACATGATGTCCAGCCTACAAGACAAAAAATAAATAAATAAATAACTGAAGTTACTTTCATCAATCACCTTAAATAATGGTAGGTTATAATAAGAAAATCTAACATGTTCCTGCTGTGGATGACAGTTATTTATAGTGTTCTCTTGTATCATCACCATCATCTTACAACAACAATAACAATGATTATAATGAAAACGTGTTACTTCACATACATTGCTTCAAGTCTGGATGCGTAGTAAGATGGGTTAAGTGTTCACTGGTTTTATTTTCCCCACAAACCAGCCCCTTATTAAAGAATCAGCTCAAAACATTTCAAACAAGAGATGGTTTAGCTGTTTGTGGAGACTTAACATCTGTTGCCTGGTTTAGAAACCCTTTATTAAGAATTTCATCCTTCTAATATTATCCAGTTAATAAGGATTTTTTTGTTCACCTTCATTGGATTTCCCTGTAAATATCAATTAATCAGGAAAAAGAAAATGGTAGATACCATTGGAAGCTCCATCAATTTATGATTTGAACTCTTGCAAAAATCTTCTACTCCATCATAGCTCAACCAGCGGTCTCTTTGACCCCAACAAACTGTTGTCCGAACTTTCCAGTCCTCACTGGATAGCATCTTCCTCATCACTCCAACATAGGACTGAAAAGGTATAGCAACAAAATCACAACATAGTTATATATAGAAATAGCATTAACTATTTTCTTAGGTGGGTACAATTTTTGCCATTATAATAGCACTTCATTTTGAAGTAATAGGATGTACATATAATTTTATCATTTTACCCAACATTGAGGAAGAACAAGATACCCAGTTGTAAGAATATGTGTCATGTTCCACTAATACGACAAGTACATAATATTGGCCCCTCATTGACTATAAAATCTCTGCCCAATAACAAAATAGTGGGCTCCACAATAATCAAATAGTTCCCAAGGATCTCCTTTGCATGGGTATTACATCAACAGCCCTTTTCTTAAATAACCACCAAGTGAAATCTTATTAGGACCACAGTGCTGAGGTAAGCCACAACATTGGAATTCATGTGACATCTACTTTTTCATTATGATAGCCAAATCCTTCAAGAAATATAATGACATAGACAACAAATATAACAATTATAGGCACACTGATCAAGTCGTCATGTAAAAAGAATGGCTTAGAACCAGAAAAAGCTTGAGAGAAAAGTTGGAACTTCAATTCCTTCCTACGACCTACCTATTTTTGTTATAAAAAACAATTAAGAAGGACAATAAACTGCTCAGAGTTTGGAAGAGAATTAAAAAGAAGTTCACCTTCAACTGCTTCCTCATGGCCCTACTTATAGCATTTAATGCAAATCCTGAAGATCCAGATGTGAGATAAGGTCTTCTGTAAACCATTGCATCCTCCTCCTTCATCTTGTAAGGTCCACAGCTGGTCAATGCTTTGTCACTAGCCCTGAGAGGATCCTGACATTTTATCAAACAAGCGCAATTTTAATGATCAGGTTAACTAATGGTGTTAATCTTTCAGGACCAAAGTCTGGAAAGAAGGAAGGGACACAGACACAATGACTCAATTGGATAGTCCTCTAACCTGGGAAAAAATTTCACCCAACAAAAAGTTGCTGAATATTGATAACGTTGACGGCAGGTTAGCATGATTGTCCATCAGCTTTTGCATAAGATAAACCAAAGAAAGTCAGTTTCACTCCAAAAAATTCTCGTTTATTTCTTGTGATTCAAACTTTCTCATTCTTTGGATGGCATGCATCGCAAAACAAAGTAAAAAGGATCAACAACAAAAATATATAACTTCATAATCAAGGACACTCAATGCGAAATTCTACAATGTCCAAAAATTTATGTAATAGAAATTTGTAAATGAAAGAAACATATCCATTCAATCTTCTTACAGGAGGATTAAGAAGAATGAGATCATTCAACTTGTCTTGATGATTGCTAGCATATTTGACAACTACCGGAGCAAAGTATCCCTGCACAGCATTGCAAAGATAAAAAGATCGTTTCAGTTGCAAATCCTGCGGTTCTATGTGTTGGCATTCAGAAAAGGATGTATTGTACCTGAACAACAATGGAAACCTTATCTTCTACAAGTTCACTAATAAGAGCATCCAAGGATGACACATACTCTGTATTAGAGAAATTATTTAGATAGAAGAAATAGATTCAATTATAAAAACTATATCATATAAGATATATTTAGTTTCCTGCCTCCATAAGGTCTTCTGAAGAGAGTTACCATCCAATGTGTAGTCAAAGCCATATCTTGGTTGAGGCTTATCTGAAAATCCAAAACCTGAAAACCAAGAATAACACTTTTTTCCAGTCAGAATATAATGAATATAGACCAGGGAAAACCCCCTTCCTCCCCCTTCCCACTCCAAGGAATGATGCGCAAGTTGTTCAGATCTGGTAATCCATATAGCCCTGACTTTATTTATGAGTCTTCACCACTAGATAGGCTCTGGCATAGATAGTCAAAGCCCAACTCAAATCTTAACTATGTAACCTTAAGAAACTTTCCTGACCTAAATTTCAACCACAACATATCACCAATCGAAGGAGCATGGCACAAGGATCATGCTGGATGAGACAACCCCC
>NC_056567.1:2415224-2421396 GCF_013358625.1 Macadamia integrifolia | reverse complement strand
CCCCCAAAAAAAAAAAAGGCAAGCTCAGGTCCACAGATAACTAACTCAGGAGGAGACAATCGACACCTTAAGGCTGAATAAATCTGACAATGCAAGCCAACATTGAACTTGTGAGCATGGTCCTTGCCCGTTTGGGCTGGGCCCATCCTAGCAAAGAGCTAGTAAATGATTTAAACTAATTATTACCATCGTTCTAAAAAGAATATGCCAAGGAGGACTTCAACCGTTGTCAAAGATGAGAAACTAACCATTTACAAATAATTTAACACATAAAATTACGTGGTAGCTTTTCACTTCGTTATTATTGGGCACTATACCCATGATGTTGGTTTGATCAAACCCATGTCCAACCTCAGAGAAAAATAACTCCATTAATCACAGAATGGGATATTAATAAAGTGATTAATTGGGAATCCTCTAAGGTTTTAAAGGTTGAGGGTTTAAATATAATTTAAATTACAGATGACTCCTATTTAGGAAAAGAATCATTGTAGCTCTTCCTTTAACATTCATTAATCTTTCACTTTTTACAAGTTTTGCTTACTTTGCAACTTTCATAGGATTTAAAGGATATCCAACTAAATAATTTAGTAATAAAACAAACAAAATGTAACATAACCAATTGGAATTAGACTTGAAGCCAACATTGAACTTGTGAGCATGGTCAATAATTTACTTCATACATACTCTTTCATAACTTTTTGAACTCTTCTTTTCCTTTACCTTTAGTGTCTCTTCTCCTCAGTACATTTTTCTTAATTATTATCATGAAGAAAAAATTTATATAGTTGACAAATGACATTTCTAAAAGGGTGAAATTCAAATACAAAAGCATTTATCCTGAGCATTTTGAAAGTAAACTCAATGCAGAAACGACTGGCAGAGCTTACCTAACCAATCAAATGCAATGACATGATAATCTTTGGCAAGTACAGGAAGAGCTTTGCGATAAGAATATGCCTGTTAACAGAATAGGAAAATGGAACAAATTTTGAGCATCAAGAGTTAATTAAATTTGTCCACCAAATCCATCATCAAAACTTCAACTTATCCTAACTAAATTTCCTCAAATGCTTAAACACAACATCATTAAGACTCACAGACAATAACAAATCCTTTGTAAAAAAATTCCATATGAAATGCCAATACAATGCACAAGTGATCTCATTCAAAAGCCTTAAGATTCAGTGTAGCAAGATAACAGTAGAAAGTTAATAAACCTGTGGAATAACAGCTAAAGATTATGTAAGTATCTACATGAATTAAGAAATACATGGTCCATATTCCCATCCCAATCCTCCAAAAAAAAAAAAAAAAACTGTGGAACTATAGTAGAGCTAGGAGAAACAGAAATGGTGGAAAAATAAACCAGTGCGTAGAAATAGTAGATACAGGAGTTTACTAACAATAACAACTGTACTAGATAAAACAAACCAGTACTATAATAATTGTTAGCTTTCATAGAATTTTGATTAGAAGCATCAGCAGAGGCAGTCACTGGGAAAAAGTCAGCTTTGGCACAAGAAATTAAGGCATCAAAAGGAGAAACCAAGACCAGAATGGGCTTTAAGATGTCAGATGATCCAGTCAAAATGTTAAGCAACAGAGTGGTGTCGGTACACTCTCAGGTTTTTATGAAGGGGCAAAACGTCTCGTGATGACTGATATCACTGAAGACATTGAAAACATTTTCTACTTCCCTTCCGGGTCACCAAATTGATCAATCTTGGCAAACCAACAAAAAAGGGTAAACAACTGCCACCATAAACTCAAAGGTTAGCTCTAGCAACAAGCATGGCACTACTCTGCTGACACCATCAACAAGGCATTGAAGTTCAGTTACTAAAAGGAGAATCTGCAAACAACACAAATTATTATCTGATATTCTATGGAAGTGATGATTCCATTAGATCAAGTTCCTTTCTATAATTTCATCTCCTTCCATATAATTTCATCAGTAATACAACCTCTTTTGGGTTCATTCGTATTACCTAGATTGTAGGATTTATCTTTTGTATCCCAATGGATACGATAGGTTCCTATACATAGCTGTAAGATCAAACACCAAGAAACATGACTAATAAAGAGACAATAGATCCGTACGACACAGAGATTTAACGAGGTTCACACACCAGGGTGGTGTGTTACGTCCTCTGGCGAAGAAGAAGATGATTCACTATGCAGAAGAGAAATTACACCCTAGTAGCGGCGAGAAAAAACTCGCCTTGAAACCCTAGCTCGAAAAACCCCAAAATACAATGACTTTCTCAACAAGCAAAAGTACATTATATATATACTCCAAATTGCGGGTCGACCCATCGGATCGCGGTCGATCCGGTCGAACCTCCCATCACAGATCTCAGAAAATTTCCCATTCGGGTCGCCACCAAAATATGTCGGATCGGGTCAATCTTCAAAACAGGTTAAGAATTCGAGACAAACTTAACAATAGCTTGTGAAGGAAAGTTCTTGATATACTCTTGAATCTGCCAATTCGTTTTGCACAAGAAAATGCAAGACTATGATATAATTTTCATGTGTTGCTAATTTATTGTAGCAAATGGGAACAAAGAATGTCAATATAGACAAAAAAATAATAATTTCTCAAAGAAGGGATAGAAAGTCACCACAAAAATCAAAACCTAGATAAACTTGAGCAGTATTGCTCTTAGACATTAATGTTGCCACTAGATAAATTAAAATAGCCAGTATTAGCAAACAGTCAAAGATAATTGTACGAAAAAATCAATAATTTATATGAAAAAGTATCACTACTCCAGAGAGATCTCACCTGTGAAGGAAAACCATGAACTAAAATAACTGATGGGTTAGCAGCATTTCCTCTTTCAACGCAAAACCATCTATTTTACAAAATCATGTATACAGAGCATTTTCAAATGGTAAACCCTGCAAATCATCCATTTTCAATTTATGAAAAAGATGGAGACCTAAGGCTAACAAAATACCAGTATTGCAGGCTTTTAAATTTCCTGTGTCTGGTAGCATCCTAAAGCAAAGACTCCTACATTCACCTGAAAACATCATCTGAAGCCTGAGAACTACCACCCATTGCAAGTCCAAATATTGGATCCTTTGCCTTCTCACCAGTGCCAAAGACAGGAAGAGCTTTTACCTAATATTAAAAACGATAAGGAGTATTATGTTCACATTAGAGTGGGGGGATGTGAGGGAGGGGACGAGTCCAAAAGATAAATAAATAAATGGAAACGAGTATTAGAGAACTACAGAACGACACTCACTATCTTTCCTTGCTTGAACCATTCATCTGATGGGCTTGAGCCATCAGAGTATTTACCTGCAAAGAAATAAAAAAATTGAGTGCAAATATTTGTAACCAGTTTCCTAATCCCTCTTTCAAATCAATTTAAGAGAATATCTTCTGAGATTCAAAGAGAAAAATGGTATGAACAAATTGAACCCAGAAAAAAGGGAGGAAAATGAGGGTTACCTCCACTGAAGGAAAACCCGTCTCCGATAGATTCTGGAGCATCTAACAGATATCCCTGTCAAAATGAAAGATGCAGTATCACATGATCAAGCTAAAATTTTGTTTCAGAGGGATCAATCTAATCTAGTTGGAGTATGAGAGTACCTCATCGTCTACTTGGCTTGATCTGCAACGGAATTTGAATGATTTCTTCTTGATTTCTAGATCAGTGAAATTAAGCAAGCGTGGAAACAAGAAAGTCGTGGAAAAAGAATAACGGTGGAGGAATTGAGCTGGCTTCAATTGAAGCCATGAAAAGTTAGCTTCAATCGCCATTGAAGCAAAGCGAAAGCGCTGGAAACAAGAGAGAGAGAGAGAGAGAGAGGGGATGGGATAGGGATTCTCTGGTCACAGGGTTTCTTCAATTTTGAACCATCAGTGAACGATGTAATTTCCCGGGGTTTTCCGTTTCGTTCAGTTCTTTGGTCATGATGATCCAGTGGCGCAAAATGCACTAAGGATTAGCTGCGGATTATATCTGTTGGGTTTCATTACTTGAGACGATAATGTAGTCTTAATGGTGAGTCCTGCCTTTCACCAAAGAAAAAATAATTGGAGATTCCTACCAAAAATAAAAGGTCTTAAATGGAGAGAGAGGATGGGGTTTTATGCTATGTTTGGAACTAAAGAAAAGAAAAGAATGGAATGGAAAGAAAAAAAATTCCTGGCGTTTGTTGAGTATAGAAAGAAAAGAAATTCACTTGATCTTTTGGTATAAACAAGAAATTCATTTGAGCATGAGGGCATTTTAGGTTGTAAGTACATAAAAAATTACCGACGGATGTCTCATATGGTAGCATGGTTTCTTAAAATATGAAGGCTATATTTGCTTGCAAAGGGAATTTGAAGGGAAGGAAAATGAAAATTTCAAATTTAACAAAATAAAAAATACAGTCATACTTAGTATTGATACATTTTGCATGTTATTTTTATGGAAAAAAGAACTATGTCGGTCTAGCATAGCTCTTGTTTTCATGGGGGGTTATGAAAAGACGCCCAACAAGGGTTGTGTTTAGGCGTTCCTTATGGCAGACCGGTAGTAGTCCTCCTCCAAATTTTTATCTAATATTTTATAACGAAGGGTTTTGTATGTTGACCAAAGTGAAATTTAATAATCAAATATAGACTAATTTGGAGTTACTAATATAATCACATGGAGTAATGATTACAATTTTTTTTTTTTTTTTGAAATTTCAATTCCCTTCTTTTTATTTTCCTTTTAATCAAACGGAATGACAATGTAAAGTGTCTTTCCTCTCCTTTCCCATCTCAATCATTCTCTGTTGAAAACCACTTTTGAAGAGGAAATCAGGTCCTCATTTCATCCCAACCCGAGATGGTCGTAGATTTGCAAGTATACTTCATATCCTCTCTCTCAATGTAGGTACAATGGACTTGACGGCCAGCCTTTGTGTGGCAAAAAGGTCTCACCCAGGGAGAGAGGGGGTAAATGTTGTTTAAAGTAATGTAATTAGGGTAATACATCATAACCTTTTGTTTAAATACCCTTATCTATTCTAGTTTCCAAACTCGCTAGTGTGATTCATTTCATTACACTCTAGGTTAGATAAAATAAACTTCAACAACTAATGGGTACAAGACATAAGTATATTGGTTTTCTATCACAGGTACATCAATTCATCCTTGTCATGTAAGCATTGAAGTTAATGCTTCTGCCCAACATCTTATGAAAGGAAATGCAGCTATTTAGAAATGTGAGATGATCACAGCAGAAAGTCGATCCTTAGGAGCAAATCCTTAAGATGGTTTCATGCTAACTTCATGGGGAGGTCCCAATAAGAGGATATGGGTGAAGCTGGTGAGGAGGCCAATTAAGTGAAGAGGAAGATAGAAATGTTTATGTTGTTGATTCCAAGATGAGAGACTCCTCATTTTGTCTTAAGAATAGAGAGAATGGTGATGGAACAAGGGAGAAAAACAGGGAGTTTTCGCTCTTTAGCAATTGCTTCACAGGAGTGTTTCTTGTGTGACTAACTGACTATTGACTACCTAAGGTAACACTTGGATGGGAACAAAATACTTAAGCTCATCAATATACTTATTCACAGACAGATAAGTTTTTAACAACTAAAATCATGGTGGGACATAATTTCGTTTAGCAAGTGGATTCCCCATGGTACCACAGGGAAAGGGGAATATTCCGAGCTACCATTGGTGCCTCCACACCAATGGTGGCAGAAAACGGTATATCCACATGCAACTGACATGATCAAGATAGGAGAGAAAAGATAATAAAATTTCAATGTGAGAGAGCAGTAGTGCACTACCATCATGGGAAGCCTTTTATTTTTTGTTTACTATAAGAAATTAATTATTAATGAACTTGATTATAAGGCATTGATTATCATCAAAGGGCCAACTGTGAATCTGGTCCCTCTGCACTGCAGTTAACCATCCCACCCCATCTCATCATGCATGAGGTGTGGATGGTATGATATGGGATGGGGCGGGGATCAACAACTGGGAATCCTAGGTGGGATCCAAGATATGAATGCATCTTTTAGTATAATTATGTTGGGACATTGAGGAATATTCAGAAAGACATTTCGGGAATCAATTTGATTCTATCTATGTTTGTTCCTTTTGAAGAAATTTAAGTATCCCAAAGAATTGATCTTTCTTTTAGTTGTTGAATCTCTCTTT
>NC_056567.1:2414937-2415185 GCF_013358625.1 Macadamia integrifolia | reverse complement strand
ATCTCTGGATTGATCAGAAGATCCTTTCAATTGGCTAGAATCCTTAATTGAATAAAAACAGATCTTGTGGAATCAAATTGTATATTTGACAACACATTCCGTATCTTGCTAAAAAACCTATCCAGTATAGTTTCGAGCTAGAGCCTCAAGTAGAAAGCGAAATTCTTTTTTTTTTTTCACTAAATTGTTGAGGAAATGTCTAGTGGTCGGCCACACTCACAGCTAAGTGTCATATGTCTACTTTCTTA
>NC_056567.1:2411946-2414917 GCF_013358625.1 Macadamia integrifolia | reverse complement strand
AAAAAAAAAAAAAAAAAAAATGATTTTCATCAATTAAAAAAAATAAAAAAATAAAAAAATAAAGCCAGATCCTCAACAAGGGGCGACGGACCATTCTGAGAGGTGTTACCCCCTGCAACAGCCCCGAAAGGTCTCAGCCGGGTGGTCTCTCCCTCTGACCCATCCTGGGTGATTGGCGGAGGGATGACATTCTCGGAACGAGGGGCAACTTCTGTCCCGATAGGATGAGAAGCGGGTGGGCCCGGGGGAACCTTGGTCCTCCTCTTCTGCCGTATCTCAAGAGAACGATTAGAGACTTCTGATTCTCTCTCTCTGAATCTCCTCCTCCCGCGACGTCTCTCCCCTGCTCTGAACCTGGGCGTCATGAAGGGTGAAGGCAAGGATTAAAGTATCGGTATCGATCGCTGTATCGGTCGGTCAAAATTAAGATACGTATCGGAGGGTATCGTATCATATCGGAGATACACTAAGATACACTAAAGATACACACATAAATGGATAGGAAACATTTTTTTAAACACTTTTGCATATAGAATTTGTTAAAAAAAGCTATTGATAACATGTATTATGTATAAACATTAAATTGAGGGTATCGTATTAAGAATTCAAGGTTCGTAGTTGTCCCATAAATGTAAAATCCTTGTTCCCAACCTTGATTTCCACTTTAGTTAGAGAGAAATATGGCTGATAACAACTTTGGAACAAAAACCCTTCAAAAAATCGTGTTTTTCTAAAAAATTACCCATCTTGGCCATTATATGACCGTAGCGCACTGTATCGATTCATACCGATACTCACCGATACGTATCGATACGTATCGATACTCACCGACCCGTACCGATATATATCGATACTCATCGATACGTGCCGATATATACATACCAATACTCACCGATACGTACCAATACATACCGAAACGTACATTTTACCTCAATTTTATATTTTTCATAAAGTCGTATCGAGGCATATCGTATCGTATCGATGTGTATTGGTGGTATATTGATGCATATCGGTATGTATTGTAGGATATATATCGATACGAAAGGATTTTAAAAATTTCATGTATCATATCGGTGTGTATCGTATCGGCCGGCTAAATTTAAGATACGTATCGGAGGGTATCGTATCGGTATCGGAGATACTTAAAACCATGGGTGAAGGTCTCCTGAATCGAGCAACGAATGAGCGACACTACTATAAAACACAGATTAACGCAAAGAAAATGAAGGAAAGGAAAGCTACAAGCAGATCACTTGGACTCAAGTCATGCCAAGCGAGAAAACTGTCATCTTCCAGTTCAGCAATGTTGATGACCTGACCCGAGTCCATCAATAGCCGGAATATCCGTTCATCTGGAGTTGTGAGAGTAGGGCGAGTGTTCAAGGAAGCAATATCTGGATCATACCAATTGTACCCCTCGAACCCAGAGGCAAAGAAGAACCTGGTTTTCCATCCCTTGATTGAGGAAGGGTTCCCTTCCATAACTTTAACTCCCGAGCGCTAGCTTACGGCGTACCATCCCCATCACCATCCCCATCGACTACCAGGGAGTCTAGGTGAAAAAAGTCTGAAAACAAAGAAAAGAAGGTTGGAAGGTCTATTCCCCAACAATGGCACAAATCCCCAGCAAATTACGCCAACTGTTCAACTAAAGTTGAGAAGGGCTAATGTCAGGATCAAAATCCTCTGTTTTTCTCATCCCTGTTTTTCCTTGTTTTGTTACCTGCAGAACACGACACGTGGACAACAGAGGATCCAATGGTCAAGGTTGGATGAGGATTATTACATCCGGTGCGTTGGTCTTAAAGTTGTCCATGTGTCGTGTTCTGCAGGTAGCAAAACAAGGAAAAACAGGGATGAGAAAAACAGAGAATTATGAACTCCACAAGCTGATGGATGAAAAAACGTAGTCCAACCTCACATGTTAGCGGTGTTTAAGCAAACTCTCTCTCCGATGGAGCTTGTGGAACCACTGAGTCGTGTATGTGATAGTGGGATTGGACCTTGACAAGGTCCTCTTCCCTCAGAAACTGCGATGGTTCAAGGTTTCAAATCCCCAACTTATAGAAGCAAGAACCAAGCCGCTACCTCTCTGGATGCTAGAAACAGCAGAGTAAGGACGTGCCTCTATGGATACCCTACTACAATTGATACGGCACCCGAGCCAACATTAATCCCCAAAGTACCTGGTGGAGTGGGGCCAGAAGACGCAATGGATCCCCCTATCTATAGCACAGGCTACCACATTTTGGTGTCGCGGGCCTTGGTTAAAAGGCAATGGGCGGCAATTGTAAAACCCTAGATTTCAGAATCCCTTAGTAATAACTGTAGTGTTAAAACGAGAATTTCACCCTAGGGGTATATAATAATAATTGTACTGGGATATCATTTTCAAATTTTGTATTTAGTCATCGAATGCGATTTAAAATAAAGTAATATGTCATAAAAATACATATGTATATATTTGTACATATGAGGTTGTAATTTGTTGGTTGGGAGTTAGTTTCCAAGTAGGAGGTACTAGGTTCAACTCCCTATGAACCATAATTATTTTATTTATTTATTTTAGACTTTTATAGCTTATGAGTGTGTCCTTTTTAAATTTAAATTTTGAATTTTGAATTAGGGAAAGGCGGAGAATCGGCCAACCTGAGTGAGATGGAATGCTAATTTGGCAAGAAAGTGAGGTAATTGATGCTTTTCACAACTTAACTACCATAACTAATTAGTGAAGATTATTGACTACATAACCTAGAAGGGAATGTATTGTGAGAAAATAAGGTATCTTTTTATAAGAATTAGGTACATAGGATGGGATTTAATGAAATGTGGGTAAAAAACTAAATTAAGGGAAGGGAGGATTGACTTTTAAATAGAAGAAGCAAGGGGAGAGAATCTCTCACGCTTTGGGGAGACTCCCAAACCCCCAAAAATCGTGGAAGCAAGAGGAGAAAGAAAGAAATAGAAAAAA
>NC_056567.1:2379955-2411926 GCF_013358625.1 Macadamia integrifolia | reverse complement strand
AAAAAAAAAAAAAAGGAAAAGAAAAATAGAAAGAGAGAAAATAGGAAAGAAGGAAAAAGGGAAAGAAAGAAGGAGGAGGAACTAAAAGAAAAAATAAATAAAGGGAGGGGATTCCACTCACGTTGGAGACCTCTCCCCAGCCCAAGTTTGTGTGTGTGTGTGTGTGAGAGAGAGAGAGAGAGAGAGAGAGAGAGAGAGAAGGAAGAAGAGGAGGAGAAAAAAGGAGGAGATTCAAAGAGAGCCATACTTATTAAGAGCTGATCAAGGTTGCAATTGAAGAGTCCTTCTAGCTGCCATTGAAGAAGACGAGCTAATCACAACAAGGTTGAAAACTGATACCCCTTATATTAGAATTTATGTTTTATTTCATAGGTTTGAGGAGTAAGATCTTTTAGCCTAAGTTAGGGGGACTTGGACATGCATGCCTCAGGTCGTTCGAGATATAAACTGCAATAGTCTTGAGCTCTATTTTCTTTATTTGTGGAGGAGAGTTGGCTCGATGGCTTATTCTGTTGATGGCAATGCCGAAGGTGGAATAAGTCCATCTCCGCTCTTCTCGTGATCTGTTTGTGTTCCTATTGGGTGTCTTTTATCCCTTCTGTAACTATATTTTTTTTCTTCTTATATTTTTTAATACAAATGATTTTCTAGCCAAAAAAAAAAAAAAAGATCTTACAATAACTCTAGAAAGTATTTATATTTTTTTATTTGAAGAATTGCATATTTAAGATTATATTTTTGAGACTTGCCAAGGGGACTGTAGGAGATTGGTTTGATATGTAGTTCATGTTAGATTTTTTATAAAATTATGTGATAATAATTAGATGTTAAAACTTTTTATTTAAAGGGAAAATTGCACCCCTCCTCCCTTGTAGTTTGCCGAAATTACATGTGGGTCCAAGGGTTTGAACGATTTATGCCCCCCTCCCCTGTAGTTTGAAAGATTCTTACATTTGAGTCCAATCCGTTAGTGTTCGTGAGTTTGAAATTATTTGCTAGTAAAGTCACTATTTTTATACCGAAAATGCCTCAAAACTAAGTGAAGAGACCAAAAGACCCTTAACTTAAAATGAAGAAAAGAGAGAAATCCCTCTTTCACTTTCATCATCTTTAACCCAGGTCTTCAATCCTTGCTCTGCAAATCTTCAACCCTAGGTAGCGAAAGAACACCAAGAAGAGAAGGAACCAACTGAAGCTGGTGGAGGGACGCTAGCGAAGGGTTCGATTGAAGCTTGCTGCGATTTCCCTCAAGCAAAAAAAAACAAAAACAACCTTGAGTAGAAAAAGAAGTGAAAGTGAAAATCAGAAACAAAGAATTAAGAAGCAGAGATGTTCTTCTTCTTCATAAGAGCAACAAGTCTATTAGGTTCTGAAGACAGGTGTTGGTCACTACATCAATTGCGGTTCTCTGGCTGATCTGGATGATTATGAGAAAGTTATAAAGGTTTTCTTTGTTCCAGTTTGGCGTTGGCCTAGTAAAGAGCCTCTAATGTACTGTAGACACTGCAATCTCTTCTTCACTAAGTTGGTATCTCTTCCTCCAACCTATTCATCTCCTTCTATGCTCTCTAATATTCTTCATTGTCACTCTTGTGCTCATGTTATCGACCCTGATTTCAGCTTCTTCCCTTATTGTGGTTCAGCTCTGTAATTTCCTTCCCATGTCTCAGATGAGGAGGATCGAGTGGAAGAGAGGATGGTTTGCTTCTTTGTTATCTTTTGGGGAGTTAGGGTTTCTCTATGTAAGGTGTTTCTGTGTTTGATAATAATGTGATCTTTCAATGAATAACAACGAAATTTTTCCCACCCAAGTTTTCTTGCAGATGGGGACGATTTGCAGACCTGTTTTCCCCAAAACTTGTCCAACGGTTATGTGTTAGTGATAATTTGAGTATTTTGGGTATAAGAGAGTATAAAAGGGTATGATGGTCATCTTATCTAAAGATTTTCCTACTAAAAGGGTTAATACGGTATTTTGCACTATAAAACTAATAGCATGTTCACACTATCAATGACAGGGGAGAGAGATGTAAATCATTCAAACCCTTAGACCCACATGTAATTTTGACAAACTACAGGGGAGGGGGCCATAATTTTCCCTTATTTAAATAATTGTTATACATATATAGACCTCTGTAGAATTTCATTTCATTTTGAATTCGTTTTATATAACGAAAAATAAGGATTTGGGACTGTTCTGCAGAAGGGGCAGATTTAAGACACGATTTTGGGTGGATTCAATAACCACTCTATAAACTGTTTTTGGTTTGATATTTTTTGTATATATTAAAAAAATAACCATAGTCACCTAGGAGAAAGAATGACTCATTTTGATTCTCGTAAGAGAGTTATGTATTTGTTTTTACCATACTATAGAAATGTGACAGATTCTGGATGCTGGTATTGGACCTTAGGAATACTCAATCTAGGAATGTTTTTTGGTCTGATTTTCTTACATGTGGTAGCCCCAACAGTTTATAATATCAATCCCTAAAAAACGGTCTTTAGATTGTAACAGATTTTGTCTAACAAATTTGAAAAACTCATTAACCCACTTTCCCAAATTCAAATCACTTCCAGCTTTTTCATGAATTTATAAAAGTCATAAAAAAAAAATTACAATAAAAAAATAGATAAAAACTCAAAGTCTATATTCCTCTGTAATCACCCCCATTCCTGGGTACAGAAAACTTCCTTGACGTGACCTATCCGAGCACTTGAATTTTCTGTGTATCAAATTAACTCCGAATTTAATGAAAGTCTTAAAAGATCATAAAAACACATGTATGTACTCCCAATAATTATTTTAAATCATAAATAATCTCTAACTATGTTCAATAATATGAACAATCTCGGACTACTGTTTTATCCAATCTAGGAAATACTCTTAACATGTCAAAATCTTATTTTCTCTCATCAAACTCATAATTCAAAATTTCATACCTCTAAATCATGGTCTATCCCCAAGTAGAATATAAAAAATAATTAAATCATAGGCTAAAAACTCTTACCTTGAAAAGCATTCGAAACCTTTTTTTTTTTTTTCTCCTTTTTCTTCTTCTACTTCTTCCTTCTCTAATTTCTTCCCCCACGGTTCCTTTTTTTTTCCCCCTCTTTTGCTTATCCTTAAATAAGGATGAGAGACAAGAGAGCCACGTTTTTGGCTTCTCTCACCCGTCCCTATTTTATTCCAACTCTATATCTTCCTCTCTTCTAGTCACAATCGATCTCCAAAACTCTATCTCTCCCTCTCTTATAGTCACAATCAATCTCCAAAACTCTCTCTCTCTCTCTCTCTCTCTCTCTCTCTCTCTCTCTCTCTCTCTCTCTCTCTCTCTCTCTCTCTGTGTGTGTGTGTTTTCCTACCTCATCTCCCTTGCTTTATACTCAAGGCTATCCGAATCTCAAAAAGAAGGTCCATGAATTTATTAGGGAAGCTTCATTTATTAAATATTAATTAGAAAAAATTAGTTAGTTAATGTTGTTTTGTTAGTTAGGTCTTATCCACCTGTTAGTTAATTATACATGTAGGTAATAAGTGTGTGTATATATATTTATATATATATATAAAATTCTAAGTTAAGTCTTAATATTAGGGTTGATATTAAAATCAGAAAATTAAAAAGAGAAGTCAAATTATGGTCTAGTGGCAAAATGGTAAATCAGGGTTCAGGGACAAAATGGTAATTTCAGGACAAAAACCCTAAAGTTATTTTACAGTGTAGTTACATCTAATGAATGATTTTTAGCATTTATCAAGTACTGATGCACCCTCAATGGTCTGGTATCACCACTTTAAGTCACCCTCATGGCCTCACCCTACAATGGTCAAAAGATAAAAATACCCCTGAGTCAGATTTCAGGGTATTACATCAATGGTCATAGAAATTAATTTTGAACAAGAGATGGACCTCAAAGAATAATTAGAGGATCTGATTCATTAAAGGAAAACCAAACATGTAATCATTTTTACTGCTAATGATTCGACTACCAATACTCAAATAAATAATACAAGAAATTATTATCAAATAAAAGAAGTGGTTTTAATATACTCAACACTTTTATTTCAGATCAACAAACCTTGGGTTTTCCATTTGTCAGATAAAGGGAGCGGTTATTCACAACAATCGGATTTTCATCGGGATCTAATCAAAGGATCTATGCATTCTCAAAAATGTAAAAACAACTATGGGAGAACGCAGTGCTACACGGACCATGTTCATATCGGAACAGAAAATATCCACACCATTAATATCTACAAGAGTTCAAGAAGAACAACTAGGTCATGTATCAACCTATTCTCGTTGGATCTAGATTCTCTCCAACCGTTGGGGCGACCAGCATGCATTCGACGACAAGGAGGAACTTGGATGTGTGCCCGTGTGTTGGATTGTGTGCCCAAGTTCTCCCAACCATCGATGCATTTTGGAGGCCCATCCATTCTCATTGCAGTTTGGGCACCTACACAATTATACTTCATCCTTCTCAAAAATCTTGTGACTTCCTTTACAATTGAAGCAAGGAATGAACTTGGGATCCTAAACAGAAAAGAAGGTGAGGAAGACAAAGAGAGGTCAAATGTAAAAAAAGGCAATATTGGTGGGTGAAGTGGGAGCACTATTGTAAAACCCTACACATTTCGGGACATTTGCATTATTTAATGCGAGGAGGCGGGAGGAGGTTTCAGCAAAGGCTAGATATGAGCTTGTCACCTTAAGGCAAGCATGCAAATACAATTCTTAATTTATTTTATTAAAGTAAAAGCAATGTTAAGCCCAAGAAACGAGGGGCTGAGTCATGAGGCTAAGGCTGCGTTTGGTAGTCATTCAGTTTCAAAAACGACGTTTTGTGTCAAAATGCCGTTTTAAAACCAAAAAAATGTGTTTGGTGAACTTGTTTTAGGAACGATTACCCTACTTGTTCACCTTTCCTGTATTTAGAATGAAATTGAAATGACGGAATAAGGTTTTGTCATTCCATCATTTGGTGTTTCTAGCATTTTTTTTCCCTTTTCGTTCCAAAAAAAATGAAAACATCAAGTTGATATTAAACGCTTTATTCCATTTTTTTGTTTCCATAGAACGAAAAAACGTCGGAAATATTCTTTTAGATGACTACCAAGAATCTACTACCTAATGAATGGGTATGTCTCCTTTAGTCCCACATCAACTAATAGAGAGGTAGTTCCTAGGCACTTAATATCCTCAGGTTCTCTTCCTATGTCATGATGCATTTTAAGGTCTTGAGGCCCATGTATTAAAGAAGATAATATCTTCACATGGTTAGAAAGTTGTGTCTAAATGTGGCCTGTTAGTTAAACCAAAGAATAGGTTGAAGGTCCAAGAACGATTTGGATCATGCCACTGATAGGGCCAGACATTCAGACAATCATTAATGAAGGGGTATAGATCATTACCTGAAACTCCACAAGTACAGAGCCTCCACGCGATCTTAGCCCTTTCACAGTGAGTCCTTCCCACACCTACAGTTTTGTGTTTCCTTTGAGTCCAAGCTCCTCCTCAATCATCAGGGTTTTCACAAAACCCTAATTACCACTCAATTACTAGTGTAGAGATTAAGAGTGTGAGAGAGGGAGAGGAACACGACTATATACAAGAGGAGAGAATTAGAATCCTATATCGCTTTGGTTTTTAGAGTCCATGTATATCTCCAACCCAAATCCCTATTCTTTTAGAGTTGTAGATAACCCAACTTTGGCATAGAGATTTGCTACTTAGAGTCAAATACTCACAAAACTAATCTTATCATTATTGATAAGATATTAAATAATAAGCAATACACTAATTTCTTTTTCCTAATAATCTCCTCCATCCTACTATGAAATCATATCTCATATGAGGATCCAAAATATTAGATTATGAAAAAGAATTCATGATCAATTGATGCTGTGCATATAGGTTGAACTTATAGGAAAGGGGTAGGATCCCACTAGGATTCCACGTAGCATACTATGTATCTTAACAGTATTGCATTTATAACACAAGGTTAATCAATACATATGCTGCCAAGTAGATGTAACAATCATTACCCAAAATAAGTAGTTATTTATGCATCTATCCCCCACTGAGCAATATCACATAGTTCACTATAGGGCATGCGTTAAATACTATCAAGTCCCTAGTGAACCGAAAGCCATTTCATAGATTTTGTACACTTGATTGGACCAGGAAAACATTTCCAAATTGTTTTTGAACATAAAATAATAATTTATGTTAATTTTTTAAACATTAAAATTTTTTTATTGAAATACCCCGGATCTGGATTTTATCCAATCAAATATAGACTTTCTCTCTCCTTGATATTCTCCCCAAAAGGGCAGTGGATTCCTTGTTGGGAATCTCTTTCGAATACGACCTAACACTACGAGTCCAACGTACCGATATATAGTCAAAGAGACATCAACCATTGGCACACCAAAACGTGCAGTGCTTATTCACATCGATAAGGACCCCTCAAGTCAAAGGATTGATTATAAACTACTTAAGAGAATTTTATTTTCTTATAAACCGATAGTATATCATATGTGAAAATACCAAGTGATCCAGTTCAATGTACACACAATATGTAAACTCACATTTGTGCTTTGAAATCAACATCTCTAGATACACACAATGTGACCACCATGAAGACAAGGTGTCCAATCTCGCCCCTAGTGGTGAACAGTTTTAGGTTAACAAGAGACCTAAGGACAAACTGAGCTATAATCATGCTAATTAAAACTAAATTAAACAATTTAATTTAAATAAACAAGTTTATACATCAAAGCTAATTTTTCATAAACCTAATGCCTATGTTCTCAACATGTTTCTCAAATATACTAGGCAACAAACCCTTAGTCATGAGATTAGACAGATTTTGAGTGGAGTCAACCTTAGCTATGGCTATATCACCACGCTATATAATCTCACGAATTAAGTGATATTTTCGTTCCACATGCCTGTTCTTCTAATGAGCTCTTGGTTCCTTTGCTTGTGCTATGGCTCCTCGGTTGTCACAATACAACATGATGGGATGCTCGACGAGCTCAGGGACCACACCTAGGTTGGTTAAGAATTTTTTGAGCCAAACCCCTTCCTTAGCTGCTTCACTAGCTATTCGGTTTTCAGCCTCAATAGTGGAGCTGGCCGTTACTTTTGTTTGACACTCTTCCAAATTATAGCACTACCTCACCTAAAAAATTCCATTCCTGGTGTAGACTTTCTGTCATCTTTGTCAGTTTGAAAATATGAGTCTGTATAACCCACAACTAACAATTGGTCAATACCATAGACTAGGAAATAATCCTTGGTCCTCCTCAAATACTTGAGGATGCTTTCGACAGCAGTCCAATGCTCATATCCTAGATTAGATTGATAACGGCTCACAATCCCTACTACATGACAAATTTCTGATCGAGTACATAACATTACATACAAGAGACTCCCTACATCCGAAGTGTAAGGGATTCTCTTCATTGCCTCAATATCCTTAACAGTTTGAGGATATTGTGATTTAGATAGTGATTCCATGCCTTAAGGGAACACTTCCTTTTTTAGAATCCAGCATGTTAAATTTGTCCAGTATTCTATCAATATAAGTGTATTGTGACAAGCCTAACATCCTATTCTTGCGATCTCTTACAAGTTTTATTCCTAGGATGTAACTGATTTCACCAAGGTCTTCATTGAGAATGTCTTGGATAGCCACACCTTTGCAAATGAAAGCAATCTCACATCATTCTCAATGAACAAGATATCATCCATATAGAGGATAAGAAAACAAACGTTATTCCCACTGGACTTCTTGTAAATGCATGGCTCATCAATGTTTTGTTCAAATCCAAAATTTTTTATGGTTTGATCAAAACGTATGTTCCAGCTTCTAGAAGCCTGTTTAAGACCATAGATAGATCTCAAAATTCTGCACACTTTGTTTTCATCGCCTGAGGAAGCAAAGCCTTCTGGATGATGCATGTATATGACATCATCTAAATGTCCATTAAGGAAGGCGGTCTATACATCCATCTGTCATATCTCATAGCTATAGTGTGCAGCAATCGATAATAAAATCCTAATGGATTTAATCATTGCTATTGGTGAAAAGGTTTCATCATAATCCATCTTTTCTTTTTTGGTGTAACCTTTTGCCACCAGTCTTGCTTTGAAATCTTCACATTCTCATCCACACCTCTCTTCCTCTTAAAGATCCTTTTACATCCTATAGGCTTAACACTTTGAGATAGATCCTCTAGAGTCCAGACGTGATTGGAATGTATGGAGTCAATCTCAGAGTGTATGACTTCCTTCCATTGAACAGAATCAATATCCTTCAAAGCCTCCTTGTAGGAAAATGGGTCTGACTCTGAAGTGTCAGAAACGATGTGGAACTCTTCCACCTTTTAATCATCTTCTTTGAGAAGTGTCAAATGAGTTGGAGGCTTGATGGACCTCTCACTCCATCGAGGCTCTTGGGGTTGATTCACTTCAGTGGACATGTTAGTGGGTATGTCAATAGGAGGTACAATAGGTGCAGAAGGTTCTTAGTCATTAGATATTTCTTTTATGACCACTGGATCCGATCTACAAGTGACTAGATCCTCTTCAAGGAACATTGCATGTTTACTAACTAAGACTTTCTGATCAACAAGGCCATAGAAGTAATAGTCAATAGTTATTTTAGGGTATCATAGGAAGTAGCATCTATTTGTTTGGGATTCCAACTTATCTGTTTGTTGCTTCCTTACATGTGCGATGCAACCCTAAACCCTAATATGTTGTAGGCTAGGCTTTCACCCATATCAAAACTCAAAGGGGTGTTTTAAGGACAGATTTTATTGGAACCCTATTCAAAATATAGATGGCGGTCTCCAAGGCAAAACCCCAAAGTGACGTAGGTAATTCTGAATAACTGAGCATAAACCGAACCATATCTAATAGGGTACGATTTCGTCTCTCTGCTACACCATTCTATTGAGGTGTCCCTGGGGTTGTCAACTGAGAAAGAATCCCAACTTACTTTAAATAGTCCCTGAACTCATCCGATAAATACTCTCCTCCTCGATCTGATCGAAGTATCTTGATGCACTTACCCAATTGTTTTTCTACCTCAGCTCGGAACTCTTTGAACTTTTCAAAGGTTTCTGATCTTCGGTGCATTAGATAAATGTATCCATATCGAGAGTAGTCATCAGTGAAGATTACAAAATATTCATAACCATACCTCGCTTAAACATTTATGGGACCACAGACATCAGAGTGTATTAATTCCAACAAGTCTTCAACCCTCTTACCTTAGATGAAAAGGGTTTCTTGGTCATTTTTTCTTGTAGATAGGAATCACATGTTCTGTAAGGTTCTACCTTTAGAGTTTCCAAAGTACCATCCTTGACCAACGTGTAAATTCTATCTACTCTAATATGACCTAACTTAAGGTGCCAAATATAAGTGGAATTATCTGGATCTTATTTCCTTTTTAAAGTTACATTTGAAAATTCATTTGCATTTAAAACAAGTTTCAAGATATACAAATCATTCTGTAATAAATAAACCATTCAAACGAATAGATAGTTTAAATCAAAATTGAAATGAATATCCATCAACGACTAGTTTAGAAACAGAAACAATATTCTTTCTAAAGGAAGGAACATAAAAATAATCTTTTAAAATTAAAACTATTTTTTTTAAATGCAAACTAAATTTTCTTATGGCCTTTGCTATGGCCGCAGCTCCAGTTCCTAACTTGAGATGAACCTCATCCTTGTTAAGTCTTCTTATCATCCTGAACTCCTACAACATAATGCAAATATGGGTGGTCAAACCAGAGTCAACCAACCACGTATTAGATGGTTCTTCTGACAAATTATACTCATAAAAGACATAGGTTTCAGATATACCTTCATCTGGTTTCTTCTTCAGAGTCACCAGGTATCCACGATAATTTCTCAATGTCTGTCATTTTTATAGTAAAAACAAGGTCCCTTCTCAGGTTTCTTGCCCTTCTCCACTCCCTTACTAGCCACCTTAAGTGTCTTACCCTTATCGGTCTTCTTCTTCTTACCTTTCAGTTTAGAGGAATAAAGACTTATGGTCAGTAGACAATACCTCAAGCTTTTGCTTCTTATGTGCCGCCTCTACTTCTTGCAACATATTGCCTAGCTCTAGAAGCTCTACGGAAATTTTATTCATATTATAATTATAAATAAAAGATCTGTAGATTTCCTGAGACAATGAGTAGAGTATGACATCAGTTTTATAGTTCAGCCTAAAGGATGTCCCCAGGGCTTCTAGTTCTTGGAATAAATTTTGTAATTTCATCACATGGTCGATAACTAAAATCCCTGAAGTTATCTTAGTGTTTTGGAGGAGAGTGACAAGCTGATGATGTGCATGTCTGTTTTGCTTATCATACAACTTCTTCAACTCCTCCAACATGTCTTTAGCGAAACTTAGATCCTTTACAAAATCCTTAATGGTCTTGTATACTGAATTCAAAACAAGGAGCTTGGCCTTAGAATTGTTTTTTCAAAACAATTCATAGGCAGCTTTCTCCTCACCCTCCATAGTGCCAGGGGTGAAAGTTCTTCATCTTCTATGACAGAAATTAGACCTTCTGCAGTTATGAGCAATTTAATGTTCCTTCTCCAGTCAACATAATTGGGGGTAGTCAGAATATGGTCTTTAATGAGGGTAGCGTAGTTCATTTGACTTGATATATTGCATATCTACATGATGTACAAGGAAAAATTAGCATGATTAATATCGTTGAAAAGAAGGGGCAAATCTAAATACAATGATTACCCATATCTTAAGCTTCTCTTTAGCTATGAGGTGTGATTAGAACATTTTAACCCTTATGCACATGATTTAGTCTATCAGAGTTCATCATATACATGTTGGTTGAGTGGACTATTCTGTCCGTCTCGAAAACTTTCAATACTTTTGGCCACTTGAGTGTCATTTCCATTCCTATCGGCTAACATACACTCAAGTCAAATTTATACCCTTTGTTTCAAAGTGAATCATAGCATCATGAGCTAGTGTCTACTATTGCAGTACACCTCTCACTGACCATGTTCTCTACCTATCACATATTAGATAAATGAAGACGGTTTCAGAGAATTACTCAAGCATTATCCTATCGGCATCTGCAAAAGTAGATCAATGTGACCTCTACATTTACCAACTAAAGGAAGCCATGAAAATTCCACTAGTTAGGGTTTTCTATATCACACTTGTTTTTAAGTTTAGGGAAACGAGAACAGTCATCTCTTCTAAAAACACAATAAGGTGATAATATCACTATACATCACATGTAACTAGGAATCATAAAATAATCATCCACATGAAATAGAAAACAAAGCCATAGTGGTTATGGGATAACAACTAGAATCAAATTGACTTTTTTATCACATGCAAGTCACTTTGATTCCAAGATGGGTGAGAGTAACACAACCTCTTTAATTACTCCCACAAGCATAATTATGTGATAATACAATGCAAATAATTATAACCAAGATAACTTTTACATTGAAATAAAACAAAAACTTGCTTCTCCATCTCCCGTCGCTTCCTCTAAGCAATCTCCTCCTCTAGTCTTTTCACGATTAAATAAAAATAAAATGCCTAATTCTATTACATTCCTTTACAATAAAGAAACCTTGGGAAACCAACCCACCATTTGGGCTATCCAATGAGAGTCCATATTTTTATAAAAAAGAAAAGGGGAGAGAGAGAGAGGGAGAGAAAAATAAAATACAAGCCATCACATAAATGCATGCCATGCTATCCATATATCCATCATCATGGTCAATTTCAAATCCCATAACCACTTACAATATCATAACTTTTACACATTAGGTATTTGATCTATTCAATTTCATTCCAATAATGTGAAAAAAAAAATTATAAAAACCACACAAAGAATTACTAACATTTAGTACAAACCGATGTCATCATATGACATGTATACATATCATGCACAATAATATCATTAAAATATTAAAACTAATTTAAAAAATTTAAGCCCTCACAAGGCTTTTTTTTTTCTTTCTAAAACCCATATACAAATATGTTCATTAGCACAAATGGGCTATCGGTTTCTAAAATCAGTATGCAACAGTTAAGCTAATATGGGCAGAAAACTTAAAAATTAGCATGCCAGACCCATATCAATTTTAAAAGAAAAATAACCTTTTATAAGCAATTGGGCTTAAAGTCAAGACCAATAGAACTTAACTTAAAGCCCATAACCACTTGTTTGTTTTAAAGAAACTTGAGTCCATTATATAAGGGACAAAAATGTCCTTTCATTAAAAAATAAAATAAAATCCTACTTATCATCTTCATCTTCTTTCTTATGAAAACATCTACCCAGCCGCCACCAAGCCTGCAACACTTGCAGGTTTGGGTTTTGCTCCTTTTTTTTTTTTTCTTAAATAAGAATCAACCACAATACCACCAAGGCCGGCTGAAGCCAGCCAAGGTGGTATGGCACAGGGAGGATGCGACTTGGTAGAGAGCCAACAAAGTTTTATGAAAAACATTTTTTTTAATAAGATTTTACTGTTCTAAACAGTGTTCACACTGTTCACATGACCACTATTCACGTGAACAGTGATATACATGATATTTTTTATTTTATTTTCTTTTTAAATAATTGAATATAAAATTAATGGATCAAATACACAATCTTATGTAAAAAAAAAATGTCTCCCCATCAGTAGGGAGGCTCTGATACCACTGAAGGTGCGAAAACGATTTGGATCGTCCCATTGGTAGGGTCAAACATTCAGACAATCATTACTGGAGGAGTGTAAATCATTATCTGAAACTCTACAAATGCAGGGCCTCCATGCAATCTTAGCCCGTTCACAGTGAATCATTTCCACAAGTTCAGCTTTGCGTTCCCTTTAAGTCCAAGCTCCTCCTCAATCATCAGGGTTTTCACAAAATCCTAATTACCGCTCAATTACTAGTGTAGAGATCAAGAGTGTGAGAGAGGGAGATGAACACGACTATATAAAAGATGAGAGAATTAGAATCTTGAATCGCTTTGGTTTTTAGAATCCATGTATATCTCCAACAAAAATCCCTGTTAGTTTAGAATTGTAGATAAACCTAACTTTGGCATGAAAATTTCTTACTTTGAGTCAAACACTCACAAAACCAATTTTATCATTATTGATATGATATTAAATAATAAGCAATATAATAATTTATTTTTCCTATTATAGGTAGGGTAGGTACATTGATAAACTAGAACCCATTTGTAAGTTGTATTTTATTTTTTTAGGTTAAATCATATGCTTCCATCATAGGCACAAGGCACATAGAGGCGTACATTAGTCAGGTCAGCTCTTTGGTTTTGTTTCAGCCGCATGGAGAATGTGATCAAGATTCTGTTGAGATTGTTGATCAACTAAGATTAGGCATACAGAGGGCACTCTAACAAATAATTTGACATTGATGAATTTTGGTAAAGATCCCATATCAAGTGATATATATCATTTGATGTTGGATCTTGATCCTTTAAAATTTAAAAGAGAGCTGTATTATTGGATATTATGTTCTTGCGGCAGTCACAGCCAATATTTGATGCTCGCTCCACAAGAGTTCTTTTTAGGGTTATATTGCTTAAGGATATATTAATTTTCCCTTTTTCCTTTTAGTTTTGATTCCATCCTTGCATCTCTAAGGACAAAGAGGCATCATAATTTTTATTAATAAAAATAAATAAATAAATAAATAAAGATTGAGTGGGCAACGAACCTATCCCATGAATCATTAAGAACCCAAACTATAAGTGCCGATCAAAAGAAAAAGGAAAATTATGACTCCATTTGATTACAAGGGAAATCATAGAGAAGGTAAGTGAAATTTTCAAAATTAAAAGAGAAAATTTTTGTAGTCATTACCTCACATGATTGTTAAGGCTCTCTTTGGTTTGATTTCTATTTGTATTTATTCGACTTATTTCTACTTTTTAAGTGTTTGGTATAATTTATGACACTTATTTCTATTTATAATAAATTAGAATAAATCACAAATTATTGTCAAGATATTTGTGATTTGTGACAACAAATCATTTATGTTGATTTTTGCTACCTTAAATGAGCATGTGTGCTGAACTACTCAAAATCAATGGTAAATAGGTAACTTCAATATGTTTTATACTTTTTCAATAAAAGACCCCAAATACTATCATCTCTGTCGCTCGAAGCTCAAAGCTAAAGGTGAAAACTAAAATCTATTTTCTAATTATATAATCTATTTTATAAATACTAACCAAAAAAATATTTGTGGTCCATAATTTATTGTCACAAATAATTTGAAAAAAAAAATGGCTAATAAATACAAATAGAAATCAAACCAAAGAGAGCCTAAATTACTTGAATTTTTTATTATATTTATTAATGATGTTTTTTAGATGTAAATTTTATTTTACTTTTCAGATCCAAGGGATTTAGATGTAAAGTAAAGTGAATTTTATAATCAAATATGGAATGATATGAAGTTAGTAATATAATCATGAGAAAAAAGAAACTTTGTTTGAGAGCAAAACACATGTACCTAGACACAAGGTGATAGCCCCACCCCAATGAAAGCCAAAATCTCACCCCCGTTGATACTTCAGCGTTCACTCCTATTGGCTCCATTCTAACGTAGACTCGGGCATTAAATTCTTCCCTGTGAGGTAATGATTACAAAGTTTTTATTTTTAGGGTTGAAAATTTCATTTCACTTCCTTTTAATTTTCCTGCAACCAAATAGAGCTTAATGAAATCTAAAGACAAGGAATCATAATTGATCATCAAAACATAGCCATTTAGAAGAGTCAAAGATCATTAGATACATGCTTAACCTACATATCGGCTACCTTAACCTCACATCAAAACATAGCTATTTAGAAGAGTCAAAAGTCACTAGCTATAGAAAAAGTAAGCTTTGAAGTAGGAAAATTGGTCGACATAAAGAAAATAATGTCTGGCGCTTTGGATGGAAGAGGCTCGGTGATTGTGGACGATGATGATGGGAGCGCTCGGGAGGCTGTGGATCGAGGTCCAGGGGTTCCTCCACTAGAAAATAGCCAAGAGGGTGTTGGTCTGCGCCGTTCCTACGTGAAGGCTTTAGGGAAATCGTCCTGGCTAGCGATGGATTCCCTTCCGGATCCCATTTAGGCTGGGAATATTCGACAGGTGGTGATTCCGCAGAGAGATTATGAATCAAAGAGACAGATTTTTCGTTTTTCTTTAATCGGTAGGGTTAATTTCCTTTTGATTTTTCTGGATGCGCTGAGAGCAGAGGCTCAGGAGAAGTGGAACTTAAGCTAAGGGGTGAAAATGCATCTCTGGGAAAGGGGTATGTGATTTTTCAATTCTAGTGCGAAGAAGATAGGGCAGCGGTGTGGATGCGAAGCCCTCTTAGGGTTGGAGACCAAGTTATTCACTTCCAACATTGGAAGCCTGATTTTAATATTCACGAGAAGCAATCCTTCACAAAGCTTGTCTGGATTCGTTCCTGATCTGCCACTCGAGTACTGGCATGAAAACGTCCTTTTGTCTAGTGCAAAGGCAGTGGGACACCCTATTACTTGGATAGAAGAACAAGACAAGGCCTATTAGGTTATTTTGCAAGGGTACTGGTAGAGATTGATATTTCTAATTCAGCAGTGAGGGTGGAGGAAGTTCAGGTCGAAAGGTTTGAACCTGAAACTACCCAAGTGTATGGATTTTGTTAAAAGGTGATTAATGAAGATAATGTTTAGCGATGTGGGTATTGTAAGCGAGTGGGACATCTGATTTCTAGTTGCAGGTAGCGGAAGTTAGATGATGAGAAGTAGTGTGCGGTGGATAGCGCTGCAAAGATTCCAGGGGCAGTATACGTTGAATATGGAGTCAAATCAGGAGGAGTTAACTCAGTTGAGCAGTGTCCTATCAAGGATCAACATGTGCCACATCAGCCGAGCATTTTTTATCCCATATTAGAATCGAATCAACCAATTTCAAAATCGTCTAACAGTGAGGGAGGAATCCAAATAATTTTGGAATCTTCCATTCAAAGTTCTAGTGTAATAGGTAAGGACGTTATTGGCTATGATTTAGAAAATCTTAACTGTATGGAAGGTGAGATAGATAGGTCAGAAGATGGTTCAGAAGGTGGGTCAGATACATGCCCATGTGACGACCCAATCCAAGAGAAGAACCAAGCTCCGTCGGTTCTGGAGCAGGCCAGTTCGAGAGCGGCTATATGGCAGGCGTGATTCCCCCTCCACAGGGTCTAGGGGATACAAGTTCAAGGGTAGTTGCTGTGGATGGCATGGCTCCCCCTGAGTTGCAATACCCTTCCCGAAGACAGGGTAGGAGTAGAGGTGAATACTGTGGAGGAGATTGTCATGCTAATGCCAATACTGGTGAGGATCATATCATGTCCTCAATGCTTGAGATGGAGTTCTCTAGGGGGACGATATCAGTTGTCCATTCCGAGATTGTGGCTTTGGATAGGGCGGCAGCGACAATGGAGAAGGAAGTGGGAGGTTCGATGGTGGAAGGAAAGCAGAAAAAGAAGAAGGTAGGTTAAGCCAAAAAGTCTGACAAAACCCACTCATCTAATTTGTGATCCATGAGGGTCATGTATTGGAATATTAGGGGTGTCAGGAAGGCAGTGGGAATCTGCGATACCCCTACTTTCTAAACTCGGTCTAATTTCCTGATTTTGGTTCGATTTGGTCTTGCAGGACCTGAACCCCAACGAATCGGGGTAAGTACCTTATGGAACGTGATGGAAAGGGTAACTCTGAACTCAGGTTGGCCCAATGAGCTGGAGTTAATTCCTAGGGTACTTCGCGTATCGAAGTTAGCACTTGCACATATCATGAGGCAATGTACACACAATAAAGGTATGTAGTCTTATTTTATGTTGAGTATGCATATAAATAGTTTACAGGGAGCAAAATACGTGTCGGGGCCAAGCCCCATCGAAAATCCCAATGTTTAGGCTAAGTTTTGGCTGACTGATGGGTGGTCATAGGTCGGTTGACCCACCAGTGTGACCCACCAATATGGTCGCTAGATATTTTACCCAACTATATATAGCATTTATTACCTCTCTTTCACCTCATTTATTGTTTTACATAGTAGTTGAGAAAAGTAAAGAAGAGAGAGAAAAAGTAGAAAGAGGAAAGAGGAAAAAAGAAGAAAATGGGAATGAAAACGATCATTGTGTGTTGTCGGGGTCAAAACTCTTGAATCTGACATCGGATTTACGATCCTCATATCAAAATCTCTGATTTGAGGTGAGTTAATTCCATATTCCTTAAGACTTTATAAAACCCTAAGTGAAACCCTTTGATTTGGGTAGAAATCCTTTGGGTCTTGCTACTATCTTTTCAGAATATGAATCTAAGGTTTAATAAATGTTCTATATATTGTTTATGAAGGATTTAGAGGAAGACTTATAAGATTTGTGAAGCTTTTGTTGATCTCTTGAGCTAACGAGAAGGATTTGAGGGTTTGAGGTGTTCTTGAGCAAAAAGGTAAGATCCATGCTTAAGACCTTAGATCTAGGTTGGAATCATGATTTGGAGCCTTAGATTTGTGGAAAATACGATTGAATCGACCCTTGATGGTTTTCCCAAGGTGGGATGAAGATTGGGAGAGAGCAGTAAAACTTGGGTAGTGGTGGGTGCTTGGAAATGGACGGGACCCACCAATCCAGTACCCGCCTATCTTGGGTGGGTTGTTGGCTTGACCGATGAGCAAGGACTGGTGGGTGCCTTACCTGTCGATCTGGCCCACCGGTCCAGACAGTGTTTCTAGATCGACAGGCAAGCAAGGATTGGTGGGTGCCCTGCCCACCGGTCGACCTATCAATCCGACTTCTCGGATTCCGATTGGACCCAAATTTATCGGGTAACCTAACCTTGTGATTCTAAACACATTGAGATCATCAAACGTCACTAGTTATGACCTTAAAGTGGAGGTATACTAAACCTAACTCTTTTATGATAGGTTGTACTAGAATTTGCGTCATCGCACGTCGGGTCTACCTCGTACCAAGGGTGATCATCGTACACAAATAGGTAAGTGGAAAGAGGACATTGCATCATGTCATTCTGGTTGTAGAGTAGTTATGTCATCATTTATTATTGTGTAGACTAGTCATCCATGAATGCCAATGCATGCATTGATGTGTCCATTATGAAATTCAATTATGATTTAACATGTTTATATCTTTAATTGTTAAATTCTTTTTTTTGTTCATGATGTGAGATGGATGATTTTAACTATTGATTATGATGCTTGCTAGACTAGATGTCGTAGTCGGCTTGGACACTAATGCATTGGTGGCCCATGGTATGAGACGCGGTGACACTATATACTCGTACTATCTCACATATGAGCATGCGGTTAGGATCGACATATCCCTATGCTACAACCCTTCCCAGTAGGGGTTTAGGTGTTGGGTATATCCTGTCGGCAATTTCAATGATATATCAGAGGGCCAATCGTACTGCTTTTGAATTTAATATCACTCTGAGTGAGCATTTTACTTTAATGTCGTTCTGAGGGAGCAATTTACTTTTATATCGCTCTGGGTGAGCATTTTACTTTTCAGTACCAACGACTGGTCTTCTCTGATAACCCTATGGACATATCATGGGATGAGGTTCGCGACTCGAACCTAGGGCATACGCGTACTATGGTTATGAGTAGCACATAACATATGACTTAGAATTATTGTCTAGGTAGACTAAGATAATGAAATGAACTGTATGCATATAGGTTCATTTATATTGTGCATACTTGTGTGATCTTTCTTTTCACTTATTGGGCTAGTGAGCTCATCTCACGTGCACACCATTTTTAGTTGATCTTATAAATTTTTCAGCGGGAGAGCTAGAGCTGGGACCCACCGTAGAATTTCAAGTCAAGGACTAGTGGGTCCCTAAAGATCTTAGGTATGGGGCCAAGTGCCTGTGTGAAAGCTGTGTTGCGAGTCAGCAACACTGATACCATACAGGGATCCTTTTTTATTATTTTGAAAATGTTACCCCTTTTGTATAAATGCTTAAATTGTATTTCTTGTGTATATATCATGCCTTTGGGCCCACGTATAATTATGTTATGTAATGCAATTTCGGTATCAAGAGTATTGGGGTATTTATTGATATATACAGGTAAGACTTCCGTTGAAATACAAATTTTATTTGACTTAGTGTGTGTATGTTGTGCTGTGGTTACTGTGTCATGTGATATTGGCGGGTTTTGGATTAACGAGTTAACTCGGTCACCGGTCCGGTTCTGTGTGGAATGGGGTGTGACAGAGTCGGTGACTTACGCTTGATGTTGAGGGAGCACTCTCTTGACGTGTTATGTTTGGTTGAGCCCATGGTTTAGGTGTGTAAATTTTCTTCTTTATTTTTTTATTAAATTGGGTTATGTTGTGGATTTTTTACATAATGAGAGGGATGGGAAAGTTCCAAATTTATGGATAATCTGGAAGTTTAGTCATAGGAATCTTGTAGTAGTGGCTATGTCTGAGCAGCATATGTCAGTTGTTTTTTATTGGTCTGGGAGTAGTGTGGGTTTCTGACGATGTCCCTAAGCCCAAATATATTCCTTTTCATTTCCATAGCTTTTGGATAGAAAACGATAGTTTATCTTTGTGGTGGAGGAGGCTTGGAAGGGTCATGTTGGTGGTGATCCTATATATGTTTTAGCTCAAAAATTAAAATTGGTGAAGGAGAAGCTGAGGGCCTGGGCGAGGTTTAATTTTCCAAATTTAAATGAAGAGCTAGAGAGGGCAAGGCTGGCTTAAAGAATGTGGAAGACAAGATAGAGGTGGTTGGAATGTCAGATGATTTGTTTAATAAAGAGTCAGATGTAAAGACGGCTTAGTTGAAGGCAAACCAAATGCAGGATAGGCTATGGTCGGAAAAGGTTAAGGTGAGATGGATGAAAAATGGTGATTGCAATTCTAAATTTTTCCACTTATTAGTGAAATTGAGGCATGCAAAAAATCAGATAACTACTTTAAAGGAGGATGGCACATGGATTTCTGATCAACAGGGCATCGCTTCTTATGTTTCTAATTTTTTCGAACGTTTTCATGAGGCTTTTGAAATCGCAGCTCACAACGATCTATTAGAAAATATTTCCACTATTCTGATGGTGGAGGATGTGGCAGGTTTGGAGGTTGCTCCAAGTAGGGAAGAAATTAAACAGGCAGTGTCGGACTTGGATCCAGCTAGCTCGCCTGGTCCTGATGGGTTCCCAAGTAGTTTTTTCAGAAAATGTTGGGAGATAGTTGAGTATGTCTTCTACAGGGTTGTAAAAAAATTTTCGTGGCTGGTCGGTTACCTAAAGGAATAAATAATTACTTCATTACCCTGATTCCTAAGGTAGAAGGGGCTTTTTCTTTAGACATGTTCCGTCCCTTATGTATGGGGAACTTCTATTGTAAGGTGTTAACCAAAATTATGTCTTTGAGACTTCTGGTTTTACTGCCAAGGTTGATTTCAGAAGAACAGAGTGCGTTCCAAAAGTGAAAAATAATTTCAACAAATATTAGTCTTGCCTCTGAGCTTTCAAATTTGATGCACTCTGTGGTTAGAGGTGGTGGAATGGGATTGAAGTTGGACGTGCAGAAGGCATACAATTCGCTGTCTTGGGATTTCTTGTTTGCAACTCTGAAGAAATTTGGTTTTTCTGCAACATAGATTTCTTGGATTCGCCACCTTTTGGTTTCTCTAGAATCTCTATGCTGGTGAATGGAGGTTTAGTGGGTTTCTTTGAGGTGGGATGAGGGCTGCATAAGGATTACACATTATTGCCTATTCTATATATTTTGGCTGAAGAGGTTCTATGTAGAGGTCTTACTGGCTTGGTGCGCAAGGGGATGATTAAGTCTCTTCCAGGACTTAAAGGTGTGTTTACTCCTTCTCACTTATTGATTGCTGATGAAATTTTCATTTTTATAACTGCTTCTGCAAAGTATGTGAGAAATCTTCAGACTTTCTTGGTTAAATATCAGGCCTTCTCTGGTAAAAAATTTAACCTCGAAAAAAACAGTTTGTTTTTGGGTGTGTAGCCTCCATAGGAAGCAGTTCATTAGTGAGTATTTGGGGATAGTGCCTGATAGGCTACCAACAAAATATTTGAGTGTTGAGCTCTTTAAGGGAAGAGTTAAAAGATATCATATGCTTCCTCTGTTGGATAAAATTAAGAAAAGATTATCACGATGGAAGGGAAGGCTTCTTTCTATGGCGGGTAGGGTGGAACTTCTAAAATTGGTGATCTCTAGTATCCCTATTCATAATTTTGGAATATATTGGTGGCTAGGGAGTTCTATTCAACTGGTGGAGAAGTGGATGCGCAATTTTGTCTAGTCAAGAGATATGGACTCAGGGAAAAAGATAGTGGTCATGTGGGAGGAAGTTTGCAAACCCATAAGGGAGGGCGGTTTAGGTATAAGGAGGTTGCATGACGTATATTTTACTTGTTTATGTAAATTAGCATGGCGAATTAAACTTGAGAAGTCTTTGATGAGTTCCTTTCTTCGTGCTAGCTTTTTGAAGGTTGATGGATAGGTGAAATCTGGTCATATTACTTCCTTGATATGGTCAGGTATTAAAAAGGTGTGGAAGTGGAAGGAGTCTCATGAGCAATGGATTGTTGGGAATGGTAAGCAGATAAACTTTTGGAGAGACAGCTGGATGGGAAGCAAGTCTACTGAAGAGATGGCTGATATGCAGTTTGGATTTTTTTGCACCATGCAAGCAAAGGTTTCAGACTTTATAAGACAAGGTGAGTAGCTCTTTCCCTAGATTGAATCTGTTTTTATGGAGAATATTATTGCCCAAGCAAAGAATATTAAGGTGTTAGAAGTGGAGGATAAGTGCCATTGGGGGTTAACGTCATCTAGTGTGTTCACCTTGACATCAGCTTGGGAGAAGGTTAGAAGAGTGTCCCCTAAGGTAGGTTGGCTGCTTTTGATTTGGAAATCTCAGCTTCAGCCAAGGCAAGCAATCTTTGGATGGAGAATGGTGAAGAACAAGTTACCAACAGATGACAATGTGAAAAAATGGGGAGTTCGTTTGCCTTCTCGGTGTTCTCTATGTGGTTCTGCAGAGGAGTCTCAAAATCACCCTTTTTATGAGTGCTCTTTTGCGATTTCTTTATGGCATAAATATTGCTCTTGTTTTGGGGTGAGATGGCCTAGTTTTGTTGATCTTGATACATTGACGGCTTGGTGAAAGGCTCAAGCGTCAAAGGTTACCTTTAAGGGGTGTGGTTGAGGGGTTTTGTGTTAGTCGCTGACTTTATTTGGCTGGAAAGGAATGGAAGGAGATATGATGGAGTTAGTAATTCTATTGAGCTATGCTTCAGTCTGGTGAAAAGTGAAATTGGTTCCCAAACTTTAGTCCATTGAGGGTCAGCGATATCTATATTAGATATTTTGAATGTGTTTGAGATTTAAAATATAACCGCAAGCGTACGGATCAGTGTAGCTACGGGTCGAACACAGGGAGAGCAGCCACTTTATTTTTTATTTCTTTTAATAATGCGAAAGTGAACTGATTAATGGTTGTGATCTAATTCTAATTACCGTCCTAAAAATAACGTCCTAACCATTCGTCATCTAAGAATTTAAAGACGCAAGCCACGCAATTAAAATTAAATAAATAAATAACTGAAAATAAACAACCCACGCAATTAAAAAAAATAGATAAATAAATAAAGGAAAAAAATGCTGAAATAAAAATAAAGTAAAAGAAAGGGGATAAAGCTAGAGAGAGACTCACAAGTAGGTTTCTCTACTTAGCCCGAGGGATGCATCATAATATGAGCTTCCCTACTTGACCAGAGAGTCACTCTTACAAGGGTTTCTCTACTTGGCTTTAGGGAAAGGGAGACAATTAAAATAAAAGCAATAAATTGATGGTTCTATGGCTAGGAGGGGCAAAGCCAACACATACACTAGCCATGAACCTTGGGGGAAAGGGATAGCAATAATGTAACGACTGAAAATAAAAATCCTAAATTAAGAAAGAAATGGTAGTCAGAAGAGGGAATGAGAGGGGGGAGAGAAGACTACTGAAGGAGCCTACTTACTTGAATCAATGCTTGAACTTGAAAAAAAAATTGCTCCACGGCTCGTGATCTTGTCACCTAGATCTAAGCCTAGAACTATAACTTAAAAAATTACAACTCAATTGCATAAATCATAAACATAAAAAGAACTGAATAAAAATAAAAGAGTGCTTGCATTAATTGACATAAAAAAAACTATTACAAAAGTGATTAAAGCAAAAATAGAGAAGAACTAGAACTAAAGAGAGAGCAAGAGAAAGAGAGAGCAACTAAAAAAAACTAGAAGAAGAATGAATTGTGTCTCCTCCTCTTACATGAGTTGTATTTATAGGGAATGGAGAGGTAGGGTAACAATTTTCTCTTTCCTAAAAGAGAGAAACCAACAATTGATTGTGAGATCTTTTGAGTCCAAAAGTGCTAAGATGGAGGAGAGAGAAGAGAAATAAATTTTGAGAAATTTCCTATAATTTTTTGCTTATTTTCTTTCCTTTTTTTTTTCTAATTTATTTTTCTTCTTTTTTTCTCTCTCCTAGGGACGATTTTTTTTTTCTTCCTTTGTGTGATTTGGACAATCTTTGGTGATAATGTGGAGGAGAGAGAAGATTTGGACAATATTTGGTTCTCCCTTTTTTTTTCTCTTTCCTTTTTTTTCTTCTCTTCTTGCTTCCACGATTTTGCTTGCTTCTAACTTGATGTGGAAATCCCCTCCATGCCCTTAGTGCTTTAAGTGAGTGAAAAGAAGGAAATCTTCAACAAATTCTCTAAAAAAAACAACCATGAGATTCGAACTTGAGACCTCTTGGTGAGCAAGAGAATTTTGTACACCATAGCTCACCAACTAAGCTAGGTAGTTGTTGTTACCAAAAACAAATCTTTAATCACTTAAGGATGTGGTCCATCGATCCTTGTTGGCATTTGGAGTATTCCTTGTACCTCTGGGACAATTGCAACGGGCTGGTTCTGCATCTCGGTTCAGTTCTGATCCATTATTCTTTTTCTGACCCGAAAAAGAATAATCATTTGTACGGGTGACCAAACGAATGTGTACTTTTAATTGAACACGTCCATCTTGCTCAGAATTTCGTCCTCTTTGCAACCATGGAAAGAAATAGGACCTCTTTACGTGTAAAATTGAAGATATATCTCCGGATAGTCCTTAAGGCCTTGAAAATATAAAACCTGCAAAAAGAGAGTAAAACCCAAGGTAGCTTCATTCTAAATATGTAAAATGCATGTTTTACTACCCTAGATTTCACACATAAATGTGCTCATCAGAATTCCCCCACACTTAGACTTTGCTAGTCCTCGAGCAAAACAAAAAGAAAAAGTATAAAGATAAAAAAAACCTAACTCACTTTCGTAGGAATCACGGTTGCACTTAGCATGTGCAACAAGCCTTTAAACCCCTAGGTCACCCCTAGTGGACGAGTTGTGTCTCGTGGGTGTTTGCAGTGAATATACACCCAAAATTCAGAATAAACAAATCCCAACTTTGGCTAAAGGTAAGGCTCATACCGATCCGGAGCAAAGATAATTTCTCTTACAAGGGACCCCCACACTTGAACTTTTATTACCCTTTATCAATTCCAGGCACTAGCATATTTCTTAATTTGGAACTCACCTCATCTCTTCCAAAACATCCTTATCTTAGGGCAAAACCACTTGTGAAGAAATAGGGAACCAATGACTAAGGCGCTGGAGTGTTTTTGACCAAACATGTTACCAAGCAATAATGACATTTGCACATTTTTTTTCCTTTTTTTTTCACTAATAAACTCTATTCTACTCCACTACTTTTGGCCTGAATGACATGGTGGAGCAAACACCAGACACCCAAGTTACTATGTAGCTTCGCTTTTTGCATATGCCTACAAAGGCAGTGATGCTAGAGTTACTTCAGAAGTTTCCTCCTAAGGAATTTCGATCAAGACATCACGCTTCCTGAGGCGCAATGCCCTGTCTAGTTCCAAAGGAATCAACTCTTATTCTTCTTTATACCACCTTTCACATTTCATTTAAAATTGTGCATTTGTCAACCCATACCAAATTAAAAAGAAGGTCTCAACTCCAAATCAAAAGTACAAGGAACCCACAGACTTACATATGGTCCATCACCATAAAACAGGGGTCTCTTATTTTTCAAAAGAAAGTCCCATCTCAAGACACATGCTTGTTTCTTTCTTCTCAACAGGGTTTTTATACGTTCAAAATGGGTACCTTAATCAAAACTTTTATTTTCATACATCAAGCAACCGAATGGTATGATCATTAGCCAAAAGCCAAAGTAGGACTTCATCCTTAGCAAGCTCATAAATAAAAAGAAAAACAAACAAAACAAAGTGAAAGAAAAAAAACAAAAACTGGTTTCCCTCCCCCACACTTAAGTCATGCAATGTCCTCAATGCATGGAAAAAATTAAAAGCAAAGACAATGCAAGGGGGTCATACCTGATTAAAAATTAGTCATCAGTGTAAAGAGGTTCATGGAGATCCATGACCTCTTCACTACTAGTAGTGGGAAACTCGAGGAACGGTTTCAAACGCTGACCATTAACCTTCGAAATTACCCCTGTTCCTGGATTCAAAATCTCCACAGCCCCATGGGGATATACATTATGAACAATAAATGGGCCATCCCATCGGGATCTAAGCTTACCAGGAAAAAGATGCAATCGAGAGTTGTACAATAAGACCTTATCACCAATTGCAAAAGATTTACGCAGAATGTGTTTATCATGGAAAGCTTTGGTCTTTTCCTTGTAAATTCTAGAACTTTCATAGGCTTCATTCCTAAGTTCCTCCAACTCAGATAGTTGGAGCCTACGATGAATTCCCGCATCAGACAAATCAAAGTTAAGCTTCTTAATGGCCCAAAAGGCCTTATGCTCTAACTGAACTGGTAAGTGACAAGCTTTCCCATACACCAAACGGTAGGGAGACTGACCAAGGTCAGTCTTGAATGCAGTCCGATGGGCCCACAAGGCATCAATGAGCCTAAGGGACCAATCCTTACGGTTCGGATTAACAGTTTTCTCCAAGATTTGTTTGATCTGCCTATTAGACACCTCCACTTGGCCACTAGTTTGGGGGTGATAAGGGGTAGATAACTTATGGGTGATCCCATACTTTTTCATTAAGGCCTCAAAAGGTCGATTACAAAAATGAGTACCCCTATCACTAATTATTGCACGTGGTGCACCAAAGCGGGAAAAAATGTTCTCTTTGAGAAACTGGACCACCACTTTGTGGTCATTAGTTTTACAAGGTATGGCCTCTATCCATTTAGAAACATAATCAACGGCCAAAAGTATGTACAAATTCCCAAAGGAATTAGGGAATGGTCCCATAAAATCGATGCCCCATACATCAAAGATCTCAACTACCAAAATAGGGTTGAGGGGCATCATGTTCCTTTTATTGATACGGCCAAAAGACTGGCAGGCAGGGCAAGCCTTGCAAAAATCAAAAGCATCTCTAAAAAGAGTGGGCCAATAAAATCCGCATTGGAGAACCTTTGCGGCAGTCTTCTTAGGTCCAAAGTGTCCACCACATGCATGATCATGACAAAAAGAGAGAATGGAATGTTGCTCATGATCAGGAACACATCGTCGGATAATCTGATCTGGACATATCTTAAACAAATAAGGATCATCCCAGAAAAAGTGCTTAACTTGGGAATGAAACCTATACTTATCTTGGGTGGACCAGTGATCCGGAGTCACACCTGAAACTAAGAAGTTGACAATGTCAGCAAACCATGGTTCACTGGACATTACAAATAATTGTTCATCTGGAAAGTTCTCGTTGACTGGAGAATCAACAGTCAAGGAATTGGGAAGCCGGGATAAATGGTCTGCAACTAGGTTTTAAACTCCTTTCTTATCCCTAATTTCTAAATCAAACTCTTGCAAAAGTAAAACCCACCTAATGAGACGGGCTTTGGCATCCTTCTTCTGAACTAGGTATCTGAGGAGCAAAATGATCAGTATACACCACCACATGTGAACCAACTAAGTAAGATCGAAACTTTTCTAATGCAAACACAACAGTTAAAAATTCTTTTTCAGTGGTTGTATAATTGAGTTGTGCATCATTTAAGGTCCTACTAGCATAGTAAATGACAGTGGGTAACTTATTAATCCTTTGACCTAAAACTGCTCCTATGGCAAAATCTGAAGCATCACACATCAGTTCAAAAGGTTCAGTCCAAACAGGTGGTTGAACAATGGGTGCATTGGTCAACTCCTTCTTAAGTTGCTTGAAGGATTCTAGGCACTCTTTGGAAAACTCAAAAGTCTGATCTTTGACAAGTAATGAGGTGAGAGGTCGGGCTAACTGACTAAAGTTCTTAATAAACCTTCTGTAGAAGCCTGCATGCCCTAGAAAAGACCGAACATCCTTAACAGATTGAGGAGGTGGTAAATTATCAATTAAATCCACTTTGGCTCTATCTACCTTAATTCCCTCCTTGGATATTACATGGCCTAAAACAATACCAGATTTAACCATAAAATGGCATTTCTCCCAATTCAAAACCAAATTCTTAGATATGCACCTTTTCAAAACTAGGGAAAGATGATGAAGACATTCAGAATAGGAATTCCCATGAATTGAAAAGTCATCCATAAATACTTCTAAGAATTTTTCGACCATGTCAGAAAAAATGCTCATCATGCATCGTTGGAACGTAGCAGGGGCATTGCAAAGCCCAAAGGGCATACGCCTGTAAGCAAATGTTCCATATGGGCATGTAAAAGTGGTCTTATGTTGGTCCTCTAAAGCAATTGGGATTTGGTTATAGCCGGAATATCCATCAAGAAAACAATAGTATTCATGTCCAGCTAACCTCTCTAACATCTGGTCAATGAATGGCAATGGGAAGTGGTCCTTCCAGGTTGCCGCATTTAACTTCCTTTAGTCAATGCACACACGCCATCCTGTTTGGACACGGGTAGGGATCAACTCATTATTGGCATTAGGAACTACAGTCACACCAGACTTTTTAGGCACTACGTGAACTGGGCTTACCCATTGGCTGTCAGAAATAGGATAAATTATTCCATGATCCAAGCACTTTAGGATCTCTTTCTTAATAGCTTCCATCATCACTGGGTTAGCTCTTCTTTGGGGTTCCGTGGATGGTTTGGAATCCTCCATAAGATGTATATGATGTTGCACAATAGAAGGGCTTATACCCTTGATATCAGCCATGGTCCAACCTAGGGCTTCCTTATTATCTTTTAACACTTTAAGTAACTCCTCTTCCTGGCTAGAAGTCAAATTTGAAGAAATTATTACAGGAAGAGTCTGGTCAGGCCCTAGGAAAGCATATCTCAAATTAGATGGCAACTCCTTAAGATCTAGCTTAGGGGGCTCAACTATGGAAGGTTTGGGAATGGAATTGGAAAGGGGTCCTAAGGGCTCCACAAGTGTGTGAAGACTCAAGACTTCAGAAAAGAAATTTTCACTATCATCATCCAACTCATCCATACACTCTTGGAATTCTGAATCAAAATCAATATCAAAGTTGGTAACTAAATCATCAGAAAAATCCAGAAAATCCTCAAGCATATTGATCTCTTCTTCCATATGTGGTTGCTTGCCAATCCTAAACATGTTAAACTCAACAGTTTGGTTACCAAAAGATAATCTTAGGAAACCATTCCGGCAATTGATTAATGCATTACTGGTAGCCAAGAATGGTCTTCCTAGAATTATTGGGATCTCATCCTTGGTTGAGAAGGGCTTAGTATCTAACACAATGAAATCAACAGGGAAAATAAATTCCCCCACCTTTAGTAAGACATCCTCAACGATCCCTTTAGGAATCTTAACAGACCTATCTGCCAACTGAAGAGTAGTTCCAGTGGCTTTCAATTCTCCTAATCCTAGTTGCTTGTACACATGGTAAGGTAAAAGATTCACACTTGCGCCAAGGTCAAGTAAGGCATGCTCAATATAGGTGTTGCCTATGACACAAGATATGGTAGGGCTCCCTGGATCCTTATACTTGGCTGCTATGGGCTGAGTAATTATGGAACTAATGTTACCTGCCAAGAACGCCTTTTTGGGCACACTAGTGATACGTTTGTGAGTACACAAATCTTTCAGTACCTTTGCATAGGCGGGGATCTGGGATATGGCATCCAAAAGAGGGATGTTCACTTCTACCTTTTTGAAGACTTCTAAAATTTTATCCATGGAAGCAGTCTTCTTTTTGTTTACCAAGCGATTAGGAAATGGGACAGGATGAACATAAGGACTGTTAGGGATTTTCCCCTGTTCAGAAGAATCATTTTTGGTTTCCTCAACCAAATCATCTTTAGTTTCAGAAAAATCTTTAGGTTCATCAGACGAACCTGGAACAAGAGGCACATTTGTGTCCTCAACTGAAGAAGAGTTAACAGGAGTAATAGATGGGGAAGATTTAGGAACGCTCTGTAGGTACTCTCTACCACTCCTAAGGGCATAAACAACATTACATTGGTTAGAGGGCCCTTGTTGAGTCTGACCTTGTACTATATTCAGTGGTGCATTAGTTGGTCCTTGTGAACTAACAGGTTGATGATGCCTAGGGTTAGGCTCTGGTTGACTGGGTAAAGTTCCCTTCTCCCTCTCACGCATAATTGAGACAACTTGGGTAAGTTCTCTCGTAAGATTTTGATGGCTTGTCATGAGGAGGGCCATATTTTTTTCCAAGTCACTTATTCTACTTGCCTCTCCAGTGTTGGTAAACCCAGGGGGTTGCTGATAAGATGATAGAAGAGGGGCCCTAGGAAAACTCGCCTGAGGTCCTACATTTGACCTAGGAAAAGTATTTTGGGAAAAAGATTGTTGTGCAAAGGGAGGCCTTTGGGGTCCAGGTTGACCTTGATTATAGAAATTGGAAGGTCCTGCTTGGTTGCCCTGATTCCAAGAGAAATTTGGGTGATTTCTCCATCCTGGATTGTATGTGTTACTATATGGATTATTCTGGTATAAGGCATTAACACTATCATTAGAAGTGCCCCCAGAGGTGTTAGGGCATTCTTCTATGACATGTCCAGGGGACTGGCACCAAGCACAAATCTTAACCAAATTGACTGATGATGGCTCTCTAGGAACAATAGCCTCAATCCTCTTGATTAGGCTATCCAAATGGGCTTCCTTGGCTACTATCCCATCCACAAAATATCCTTTTCCTCCTATGGTTCTTTCACTCTCTTGGGTTGATTCCCACTCACGGGTTTTGTCAGCTAAGTCAAGTAAAAATTCCCATGCCTTTCCTTCATCTGTAAAGGATGTGAATCCCTCAGGGCACATAGACTCTATCATTTGTTTAGTTGGGTAATCAATACCCTCATAAATTATTTGACATAAATGCCATAGGTCTAGGCCATGGTGAGGGCATTCTTGGAGTAGATCCTTGAATCTCTCCATAAGTTTGGAAAATGACTCACTAGGCTTTTGCCTAAACTGAAGGATATCACTTCTAAGCTTATTGGTCTTGTGAGTTGGGAAAAACTTCTTAAGGAAGACAACTGTGAACTGTTCCCATGAGGTTATGGAATTTGTGGGTAATCCATACAACCACTTCTTAGCTTGGTCTTTCAATGCAAAAGTGATAAACCTAAGCTTAACAGCATCATCAGAAAGCTGTTGGATCTTAATTAGAACACATACCTCTTCAAATTCCCTTAGAAATAGGTATGCATCCTCAGAGGTCAACCCATGGAAGTGGGGCAACATAGTGATGTATTGAGATTTGAGTTCAAAATTATTGCCCTGGGCTTGTGGTAGAACTATGCAGGAAGGTTGGGCTGTTCTAGTAGGGTAGAGCCTATCTTTCAGAGATTTAGGTGAAGGGTTTTGCTATTGGTCTCCCATATTGAAGGGTTTTAAAGAGAGCAAATGTATAGGGTCACTACTTGTTGGATCTCTTCTTTCTAACCGATTCTTAGTATTACGTACCCACTTAACACTCATGCAACAGAAAAACTACCCACAACTAAAGTAAGACAAGCACAAAAGAATGGATAGCAAAACTTTTTGTTTTTTATTTTTTTGATTTTTTTTTTTGATTTTTTTTTTTGCTTTTTGGGAGCTTACCGGCAGGGATCCGGGGTTGCTCAGGTCAATTCCTGAGGTACTGCTACAGGGCGAAACCTGTCTTTATCATACTGTGAGGCATGGCGACCTCCACTGATACAACTATTATTGCAAGTTGTTCTTCTCAGGAATTCAATAAAAGAAAAAGAAAAATATAAAACAAAGCAAACAAAGCACTCCGATTTACCAAAAGAAAGTGAAAAATAACATGGAACTGTCTCCCTGGCAACGGCGCCAAAAACTTGTTTGAGATTTAAAATGTAACCGCAAGCGTACGGATCAATGTAGCTACGGGTCGAATACAGGGAGAGCAACCACTTTATTTTTTATTTCTTTTAATAATGCAAAAGTGAACTGATTAATGGTTGTGATCTAATTCTAATTATCGTCCTAAAAATAACGTCCTAACCATTCGTCATCTAAGAATTTAAAGACGCAAGCCACGCAATTAAAATTAAATAAATAAATAACTGAAAATAAACAACCCACGCAATTAAAAAAAATAATAAATAAATAAAGGAAAAAAATGCTGAAATAAAAATAAAGTAAAAGAAAGGGGATAAAGCTAGAGAGAGACTCACAAGTAGGTTTCTCTACTTAGCCCGAGGGATGCATCATAATATGAGCTTCCCTACTTGACCAGAGAGTCACTCTTACAAGGGTTACTCTACTTGGCTTTAGGGAAAGGGAGACAATTAAAATAAAAGCAATAAATTGATGGTTCTATGGCTAGGAGGGGCAAAGCCAACACATACACTAGCCAGGAATCTTGGGGGAAAGGAATAGCAATAATGT
>NC_056567.1:2330688-2379935 GCF_013358625.1 Macadamia integrifolia | reverse complement strand
TAAAAAAAACAACCATGAGATTCGAACTTGAGACCTCTTGGTGAGCAAGAGAATTTTGTACACCATAGCTCACCAACTAAGCTAGGTAGTTGTTGTTACCAAAAACAAATCTTTAATCACTTAAGGATGTGGTCCATCGATCCTTGTTGGCATTTGGAGTATTCCTTGTACCTCTGGGACAATTGCAAACGGGCTGGTTCTGCATCTCGGTTCAATTCTGATCCATTATTCTTTTTCTGACCCAAAAAAGAATAATCATTTGTACGGGTGACCAAACGAATGTGTACTTTTAATTGAACACGTCCATCTTGCTCAGAATTTCGTCCTCTTCGCAACCATGGAAAGAAATAGGACCTCTTTACTTGTAAAATTGAAGACATAGCGTCCGATAATCCTTAAGGCCTTGAAAATATAAAACCTGCAAAAAGAGAGTAAAACCCAAGGTAGCTCCATTCTAAATATGTAAAATGCATGTTTTACTACCCTAGATTTCACACATAAATGTGCTCATCAGGTAGTAAGAGGCAAAGATTTTTCTTGTCATCCTTAGTACCTACCACCCTTTGCTGCCATTCTTGCTCCTTGGTCTGGGGTTTTGATGAATGTACCCAAGAGCACCCCTTCTTTTGCTAACCACAAGAGTAGGTAATTTTGAAACACCCTAATGATACTTTCCCAATCTCATCCCTGGAAAGTATTGCATGTTACTCATCATCTGATTCACTGGAGGGCTCCATATAGCTTCATAGTTAGCTGAAATCTTTTCATCTAGTAATTCCTTGGTGAGTGCTGCACAAGTTTCCTCTATCTCAAAAACACTAAGTTGAACTTCCTGGTCTTGTTCTTCTCCATTTTCAATATTGGCTAAGGTGTTCACCACTTTGGGATCCCCAGCTACTGTAATCACCTTCCCTTCATAAATGAATTTCATTTTCTGATGGAGACTAGAGGACACTGCCTTTGCATGATGTAACCAAAGCCTTCCCAAGAGCATGTTGGATGATGCCAGTATATCAATGATCTAGAAATCAATATCAAACTTCACTGGGCCAACCATTATGGTGATGGCGAGGATGTCAAGGATTTTCCTCTTGGTATTGTCATATGCCCGTATGGTTTGGTTTGACAGCCTCATCTCTTCCAGGTTAATGCCAATACACTTTGCCGATCTTAAGGGTAGAACATTCAAAGTGGACCCATTGTCAATGAGAACTTGGAGAACCACCTTGTCAAGATATTCTACCATAATGTGTAGAGCTTTATTGTGTTGAGATCCTTTGGGGAGTTCAGAGTCTGAGAATATCAATGACCGTACCGTATATGTTGCCGAGGGGTGTACCGGATGTATCTTGATTGGCACTTGCACATTGGTGAGGGACTTCAAGACTGCTTTATGGTGTGTGGGGGAGGCCATCAACAATCCCCAAATCGAGATATTAGCTTGGGACTTCTTGAGCTGAGCCAAGATTGGATTCTTCGATTCTTTCTTCAAACCACTGGTTCCTGCCACATTAGTTCTTGACTGTTCTATAGCTAAGGCCTTGCCCTTGTAGTCTCTACCACATCGAGTTTCCATCACATTGCCAGGTTTATTTATGATAATCTCCATAGGATAACACTCTTCATCATCACTATTTGTTATGGTAATGATTCCTACCATGGGATCATCCTCTCCTTTCGATTCTTCTTCCCTACGTGGGGTGGGAAGTCGAGGTCCTCTGCGAATGTCAAGGGCCCTGGCTCGCACCTTCTTGACTACACTGGAAAGCAGCGCAACTGTTGTATCTATCATTTCTACAAGTGTGGAATGCCCCCCTATTTTTTCAAGGATTATCAACTGCTCGGTGTAGCATTGTTCACTGATGGCTACTTCACCTAACATTTGATCAATCTTATCAGCCTCGAGTTTGATGTCAACCAAACAATTATAAACATAAGCCATGTGTTCTGTTATAGGATTTGCTTCACCTTCCATAGTGATCTCATACCCTTCACTATCTTCTGAATCTGATGCCAGATCTTCCCCTTCCATTTGGATCATGAGTGCCGACAAAATAGCATCTGTGAGATCAACCATCAGGTCATCCTCTCCGATAGCATATACAGAATATCCTTTGGATCCCTAGCTGAATAATATCCAGACTCATCATCTTCATTATTGTCCCAAGGCCCTTGGTAATCATCCCAGTCTGGATACTCATTATCGCCTTGAGAATCAGAGTCATCTCCATCATTCTCATCCTCATCATCGTCATCATCATCCTCTTCTTCACTGATTTACCCCTCACTTGGTTCTTCATCAGATTCCTCATGACCATCAAATTCCCCTGCATCCAAACATTCATAGTATTCAGATAATATGGATTAGGGAGGTGTGCTCTTTGATTTGTTCTCTCACTGCCAATGCCATTACTGCTCTGAGGAGATCATCTATGACTTCTTCAATGTTATCTAGATTGTCTTCCTGAGGCACGGTGGGATGAATCAGAGAAGTGGGATCACCATCTTGGCCTTCTCCTTAGGCATTCACTGAACCTATTGATGAGGTCATCTTTGGGGAGTCTAGTAGTGCAAGCATATCCTTCCAACTGTATCCATCCATCCAGCCTTCTTTTGGGTTATAAACCAAACCTTGAGAATGGGATTGGTATGAGGGTGATGAGGGATATGAGGCGGGGTGATATGAAGGTGATGAGATGTAAGAGGTAGGGTATGAAGATTGGGGATGATAAAATGAGGAAACTCCTTCTCCTTGATGATGTGGTGAAGGTTGATGATATGATGGAGGTTGGTAATATGGTGGAGGTTGGTAATATGATGGAGGTTGGTAATATGGTAGAGCTTGGTAATATGATGAAGGTTGGTAATATGGTATGGTGGATTCTTCTGTTGATGAGGAAGGATGGATGGTGGGTGACTGATTTTTTTATTCTTCTTCTGATGATTCTTTCCTTTTGGGAGTCCTCATGACTTTGGCCCTTTGACTCATAATTTTCCAATAAGCATGGGCATTCATGTGATTCTTCCGAGCTCGGGATACAATGAGTTGAGTGGGATCACTCTCTGTTGCTTCTTCGTCTAGGTTGTCCACATGATCATAGAACATAGGGTGACGAAAGTGCTTATCCAACTGATACATGTGAACGGCCCTTTAGAAGGAGTCACACTACTTTTGGCAAGCATTTTTTACAAAACCATGGATGTGCCCTACTAATTCTGGAGGAAGGGACAATCTTTGCACAAGCTGGAACTTCGCTTTCCTTTCAATATCCCTCTCCTCTTGATATTTCTTAGCATCCATAATAAAATGGGTTGGATCATAGAACTTAAGATCCCAATTTTTCCAGTCACTCATTGTTGCCAAAATGTTGATGGTTCCATGGTCTGGGAATGGGTTGGTATTGACATTAGGAGATTGCTTGACCTTGAATTCAACTATCTCATTGTATACCAAGTCCTGGATTGCATGTTGGAGACCTATGCATCTTTCAGTGTTGTGCCATTTCTGAGTGTGACAAGCACAATATTCATGATCTCTATACCAAGCTGGGGGAGGGTTGCTGATTACTCTTTGAGCCACTATCCCTAGCAATCCTTGTTTCTTTAGCTTTTCATACACTGTTGTCATGGGCATTCCTAAATTAGTGAACTGTCTCCTTGGACGAGATGCCATCTGAGCAGGGGCATTAGCTTGTATCACAAATGGTTGTGGAGAGGTGATGGTTGAGACAGACTGTTGGACCGCACCTACCACATTGGTCTCGAGACCCTTTCCTCATCCAACTCTGGTGTTCTTCCCTACATCTTGGGAGGATCCTTGATACTGAGCTTTCCTTAGGATTCTGTTTTCCATACGTGTACCATTGGCTATCAAGGCATCATAAGTTTGCAGGTGTTGATAGCAAAGGACATCATAATAAGGCTATGACTAGTTTTCAATCAACATTTCTACTTGCTCTGCTTTTGAAGGCAAATCTGCCATCTTGCCGGCCTTATCCCTAATCGGCAGTGAATCCTTCTCTAGGTTGTTGTCTCAATGTCTTAAGCTCCTAACATTTCACATCTACTTCGGTGTTGTATAAGTACTGCTTGGTGAATGCTTTCACCGTTGTTGTCCAATTCTGGGTTTGGGAAGCCTCCAACTGGTGAGCCACCTTAGTGCTAGTCCTGATAGGGTTAACATGAAGGCTTGTCCCATCTGGTTGTCACAAGTTACCATGACTTGGCGATGCTAAGGAAGACTTTGAGATTAGCCTTGTGGTCCCCTGACCCATTGAATCTTTCGGTCTGCCATTTGAACTTCTCAGAAATCCTTGCCCCAGAAAAGAAATTCATTTCATCAGAATCCACTGTTTGGCTTTCTGAACTATTTCTCGTTCAGAGCATATTTTCTAATTTCTCCAATTGCTCTCTAACTTTTCTTTCTTTCTCTCCATCTCTGGAGGTTCCATCTAACATGTGCCGCAAACTCTTCTTCATCTTCAATTACTACCCTGGGAGGAGGGACCCTAGAATAGGCCCCCTTGTTGATCATTTGGATGGGTAAGTGAAACTCCTCTCCGACTGGTTGGCCTGACTTGCTCGGGATCTCCTAAGTCAACACGGGAAGAATTTCCGCGATGACCCATGGGTCCATTCTGATCCAACTCTCCTGTAGCTTGTGCTGGAATAGCCCTGGGAGGGTTTTGGAGTGCATGCAGTATCTGAGCTATTCCTCTCTTGACCTCGGCCGTTTCTGTCTACAAGGTCTCTACGGGGTGGACCCATGCTTGCTTGGGTGATTCAAGGTCATGTGGATCCATGTGAACTAGGTCGTAATCACTTGGTGGTAGACAATCTCGAAGAGATGATAGAGGTGACACTGGACTTAATCGAGTCAACCGGTTACTCTGACATGTCCAAATGGACCGCGGAGGGTACTTAAGGTGTGGAATTGTGCCTAAACCAAAAGTGGCTTATTTTAGGATTCTTATATTCCCAACCCTTTATTCATTCATCCACTCAATTGTCAACCAATGATCCATCCAAAGTTAGTCCGCTTAATGATAGAGAGTGGGTAGGGGTTGATGCCTCTAGTCCACTCAATGTCACAAGCGGAAGGTTCACACAAATGGCTTAACAAGAATACTCTTATTAATACATTCTCTACAATAAAGTCATGATTTCCTTAATCTTATCCCACCAGATGACCTTCCTCCTAGTTTCCTTAGGTAATTTGGCATTTCGTCAGACTTTGACAGAAATCAGCCTGGATCGCGTATGCCAAATCATCCATATTGCATTTCTAAGGAGGAAGGACTCCTTTTATCCAAAACCCACTTAGGAGAGCATTTCTTTATGACTAGAATGTATTATAGGATAATTCATTTTCAAGATCGCAAACAAATTCTACAGATCAGCTTGTGGCTTTCCTAGTGTTCTTTGTCTATTTCTTATATGATGCGAGCATGCGGTGGATGCAATAGGACTGACAAGGCCTCCTAGATAGGATGTATATACATAAGGTACGTGATCCTTTTGATATACCCGTGGGCACAAGATCAAGGGGGTGACTTCCTTGCCCATTACTCGTGACTACACACGAGGTTAAGCAACTGGCTATGAGGTGGTTGAATCGTGAGTGATTGTGTGCAAAAGTGTAATCTGGGAATATCATCATTCGATCTTAGAATGTCATAAAGTGCACGGACCTCCCCAAGGATGCTAGCATAATTATAGGAAGTGGCTACCATTTTCTCTCAGAGTACTCTCCATGACATGCATTGACCTCCCCAAGGGTCTGGGCATGACAAAGAGTCCCTCGCCAAATGATTTCACTTTGAGCACGATGCATGATGCGGTTAGTGAGTGCAAATACAAACATGGGGTTAGCCAAACATGTTTTCAAACAGACGTGGTGGAAAATTTTCTTGCATTTAGAGGTAGCTTCTAGTGTTAGAAGCTTGACATTTATCACTAGCAGAGTCGCCACTGTGACGGTAGCAGCCAGAGATGAGATCTCTCTTCCCCCTTTTTGGTGGGGAGGGGTAAAAGGACTTACCTACAATTATCCTCTCTCCGCTCTTTCTCTTTCATAAGGGAGGGGTTTGTCATGTATGCTAACCCGCAGGCTTCGCACCGCCGTATCGTCGCTTGAAGATACATAGAGGCCTATTTCGCAGGAGTGTAAAATTTATCATTCAAGATGGGGATTTGATGATGGTCCAATATGGGGATTAGGATCATACAAAAAGGTTTGGAGTCGTCACCTAGGATTATGGGCCTAGGACCCTAGGATGGGCCAAATTTCTGAGAAAAGTCCTGAGAATTGGTCTGATCCAGAGATTTAGGGTAAGTGTCAGGTTGTAGAGTTGGGAAGGTGTTAGACACCCAATCTACCCGGTTCAACTGGTCTTCCTACTAGATGCTTCAGAACGAATATTTTTCACAATTATTCTTATTCTGCATGCATGGCTAAGTTTTCACACATATATACATTGATTGAATTTAAATAACTATGTACATTAAAACAAGGTTAATATAAAGTCTACATTATGCTAATTCTATTGAGAAATTATACCTGAGCTTGACCCCTATTTCAGGTCAAGAGGTGTGGACCCCTGATTAACATTGGCACGGACTGTCTTTTGGATTGTCCTAGCTCAGGGGAAGATGGTCTTGACCTCCAACTTCCTTTTCTCGAGAGATGTTGATTGGACAAAGCTGACTAGGAACGGTTACTTTTGGATTTTGACTCTGGTATTGATTCAGCAGAGCTTCCGCTTGAGATGGGCTACTTCTTGATTTTGGCTGTGGTGGCACTCTGTCAGAGCTTCCACTGGGGATAGGCTATGGGAGGGCTAGGATGAGGTGGCACTCTGGCAAAACTTTCACTGGGGATAGGCTGATCCTAGGGATTGAGGAACTTTGAAGGCCTGAATAACACTTCAAAGATCCGAAGACTACTTCGGATCTTATGAAGATCTCTCTGAAGACTTGAAGAACCTCAAGAGGGGACGGGAGACTAAGGTGAAATTTTGTCTATGCAAAACCTCACTTAAAGAAGGAAAATGAAGAGTTTTGAAGGCCTGAAGAACACTTCAAAGATCCAAAGAACACTTTGGATCTTAAGAAGATCTCTCGGAAGACTTGAAAAACCTCAAGGGGTGAAAGGGGAGGAGAGAGGGCAAATGCTCACTTGGAGACTTGGATGTTGTGGTGTTATGTTGTGAAAAACCAAAGGGAGGGGGTATTTATAGGCTTCTTGAACCAATGGGGAGGGAAAGGGAATTCCCTTAGCCAATGGGGGAAAAAAGTGATTTTTTTCACCAATAGGATGAAAATATGAGAATTTGGACCAATGGGGTGGAAGATGGTTTTCTTGGACTAATAGGGAAGAAGTAAGTTTTTTTGGGCCAATAAGATAAAAAAGATTCCTTTTTGGACCAATGGGAGGTTGCGGAGTAGGGTATGCTAGCGGGACAATGTAAGGTGCACAAGTAGGTGAAGAGAAAATCTCTTCACCCACTAGGTCGGCATAACACATATTCTGGCCATCGACGGTGGCACATGCGATTAGGCAAGGGTGCACAGGGTATGCATGGGTGCATAGGATAGGGCTGGGTGCGAGCAGGGCTGGCAAGCAGGGTGCGGGGCTGGCAGGCAAGGGCTTAGGGCTAGCACGTAGGGGCGTGCGGCTGGTAGGCACGGGCACGCAGGCTAGCAGGAAGGGGTGCAGGGCTGGCACACGGGGGCACATGACTGGCAGGGACGTAAGGTTGGCACTCAGGGGTGCATGGTTGGCAGGCATTGGCATGCAGAGCTAGCACACTGGGGCGTAGGGCTGGGTCGTAGGGGCGTGCGGGGCTGGCATGCTAGGGTGCAGGCTAGTAGGCACAGGTGAGCGAGGTGGGCAGGCAAGGAACACTAGGCTGGAATGAGGGGGCGCATAGCTGGCAGGTATGGGTGAGTGAGGTGGGTAGGCGAGGGCGTAGTACTGGCACACGGGGCGCGTGGGGTTGGCGCGCAGGGGTGTGTGACTAGTAGGTGCGGGTGCACAAGGTGGGCAGGCGAGGGAGCGAGGTTGGCATGCGGGGCTATGTGGGGCTACCAAGCTAGATGGCCAGCCACAAGGCATGTGAGGGGCTAGCTGGTTGGCCTACTGGCCAGCATGCATGGCATGCGTGGAGGGCTGCCAGGCTAGCCTGCACGATGGCTGGCCGCGATGCGCGCAACTAGGTGTAAACTTACAAGAGCGATTGCAGGAGATCCGACGGTCTGATTTTGACATATCATATATCATTGGAATCGTAATTCTGAGTATTATTCATCTGTATGGTCATCCTAACTGGATTCCTTTGTATATAAAAAGTCATAATTGGACCCTCTTTTCTCTTGCACGGGATTTCTGGGGTTTTTGGGTAGGTGGGGGATGTTTCAAGGTTTCCTTAATCAATTATCATATCTGTCGATCGGAAGCAAGAAGTCATGTCTAAGATATGCAATTCATCATAGCTGGAGGGGGTGACAAAATTGGGTGTCTATAACCATTGAAACGGGAGAATTGGGAGGCTTGACTCACTTCTGGCCTTCTTCACTAGACAGGAGTTGGGTTAATATAAGGGCCTTTTGAGTGCTTGCTGGCTCCCTTGGAATCAGAGGACACTATAGGCCTCTTCCCCATTCCTTGTTGAGCTGAGAAATTATCCCTATGTCGGTCCTCAATGGACTTGGCCACTTAGACCACTTTAGCATATTTTGTAGCTTCAACCCAACCATAGTAGAACTAATGCCTAGCCTTAATCCCTTTTCAAACTTTCAGGCCTTGGACCTATCATTTTGAATGTGCTTCGGAGCAAAGTAGTATAGCTCCTCGTACCTTTGTTAGTACTCTAGCACTGATCGGTATCCTAGAACCAGATTGGAGAACTCACTCTCTCTCCTATCCCGAAAGCTCTCAGGGAAATAGATCCCAAAGATGGTCTCCTTGAAGTCTTCCCAAGTAGGGGTGGGGTTGGTTGCTCTCATAATGGGCTCAGCAGCCCTCCACCAAGCATCAACCTCATTTTGCAATTGGGAGATAGCACATAATATTTTTTTCTCATCATTGTAGCCCATTAACTTAAAGACTTTCTCCATACCCCCAATCCATCTTAATGGAGGCAACTGATCATGGCTCACATTGGAGAAGTATGGGGGCCTCAGCCTTTGGAACTTCTCCATCATTTTGGTTAGGTCGGTCCAACCCTCTACTTGCACTTGGGCCTACCCTTGCACTTACCCGGGTACTAATCCTTGAAACTTCCCTTGCACGTGTCCACGCACTTGCCCTTGCATCCCATCGGATGTCTGAAGGGTGGCTGAACCAGCTGGCACTGGGGCTGGAACCGGTGGAGTAAGGGGTGTAGGAGGTGCATTCCAGGCTCTAATTGTAGCCTAGATCCGGGTATCAATCCAACCATGAACTGAGTCTGCCTCTCCTCCACCTCATGCATCATGTTGCCCATTATGTTGGCAACATCTTGTGCCGTGAGGACAGGTGGGGCCGGCAGCACACTACGCGGTCTACCTCGGTTCTGTGAAGGGGAAGCAAGAGGTGATGCATTAGACCGAGATCGGGTATTCCTGCGTGACATGATTCCTATTGAGGAATCTTAATTAGTCACACATACATCGATAGCAAGCACATTAAGATCAACATGCATAGTAGGTCCCATATGCGTATGCAAGGAGTAATTTAGAGTTAAAGCATGCATAGGTGGGGTCCACTAAGTATTGAAATCCGATCACATACATATTAGGAAGGGAATCCCTAATTAAGGAAGCAAATATTATAATATAAAATAAAATTTTCATCCCCAAAATAGTTCACCGAAAACAGGGGAATTTTCACCGGAAATATGGGTTGGTGACCAAAACAGATAGCAAATCTGAAATTTTTTGCCCACCAGATTCAGGTCCAGTGTTTCCAGTGGGGTGTTTCCGGTAGACCCAGAAATGTTATAAATAGGCTCGGGATTGGGGTTTCTCTCACAAAACCCTACCCTACCTATTGGAGAAAGTGAGGAAACGGCCAAGGAAGGTCTCCCTATCCATTCCCCACCTTTTGCCCATGATTTTGCATCTAATTGCCTCCTTACATGCATCCAAGGTGAGTTCTCCTCCTTTTCTGACCTAGGTTTTGAATTCTTCTCTGTGGTTTTTAGTATTCGCTCTTAACTTGGTTTTGTTCCTTCCAACCTTAGGAACTTTGTGTTGCAACCATGTCTGGTTGTTGTGTTTGTCCCCGCAATGGTGCCGCACCACAGATAATTCCCTAGGAAGAGTAATATGATAACCGGCTATTTCGCTTTGTGGAGGAGCAAGATCGTTGGGACAAGTTCAAGTACAAGAATGTTGATCCTGGGAAGTATGTGAGGACAAGGGGCTTCTAACAATTTCACCTCTGCTAATATTTCAAAGCACTAGGGTGGTACCATATCCTGAAGCCGAACATGAACTACTACCCCAGGCTCGTGAGGCTCTTCTACTGCAATCTGTAATGTGAGAATCGCGGCACTGAGGAGATGAGGATCACCTCAAGGGTGGAGGGGGTCGATATCCCCTTCGGCGTAGCTGAGTTGGCCAACATTCTGATGATCTCCAATAAGGGAGAGTTAGCCTACTGTCCTCCCAGGACTCCGTCTTATGAGTTCCAGATATTTGATGTCCAGCTAGAGATCGATAACATGCTCACAAAGGAGGCTTCTGGGTGGCACTTGACTGCTAATTATCGGGCTACGCCAACTGAATGCCTTCCCTACCAGCAGCCACTTTGATGAGGTGTCCATTCTAGAAGCCTATGTTACTTATGTATCTATATGGGGCTGCAGGTCTACCTCCATTACCTGTTGATGTGGACCATGGTTACAAGGGCTGAGGGAGGGGCACATAGGGTTGTAAACCTCTGCTACGGATGGACCTTAATCGAGGGTTTCCTACGCTTTGGCATAGACTTGTAGGATGAGGAAAGTCTGGGGACTGGTGTCTTGGATTTCAACCAAGACTTTAAAGAAGATGACACTGAACATGGATGAGGTCTCTGAGGAGGAGGGAAGGTGATGGAGGTGTTGATCCTATTGTCCCTCCACGTGGGCCTCCTACTAGGGTGATTCCACCACCTAACCCTCAGACTATGGGGAGTTCTGTGGCCTCCTCTTCTCGTGGCACTGGTGGTTCAAGCCCTATGGACTCAATAATGTGATGGCCTGCCTGGATACCACCAACAACATATTGAGGAGGATGGACACTCGACTATAAGTGTGGACAGCAGCTACAGCCAGCTGGACACATGGGTGGCCTCCTTGGAGGCACAGATGCAGGCAATGGTTTTCCACCTTGCCATTTCAGTGCCAGAGTTGGGAGCACACGGTCAGAATCAAGCTCAAGGCCATAGGTAGAATCAGTAGCAGGACAAGTAGTAGTAGTGGTTTAGGTTGCCACTATATTCTTAGAATTTCCCTTTCCATGTTTTCTTTACAGTTTCAAGTTCTAGTTATTAGTTGCACTTTATTCCTTATCATTTGCTTCTGTTATTTGAATTCCTAGGTTTTTAGGCTAGTTAGGATTTCTAGCTTTCTGTCATTTATTTTTGAGAAAATTTGGTATAAGCTTATATACTTAGTTCTTGATTATAATGCAACGGCTTTGACACCTATACTTGTCTCCTACTTGTGCAATTTCTATTAATTGTTGTCTTTAAGATTTTTATTTAAATCCCAATCCCCAAGTCATGGTTCGGTCGAAATAGCAAGTTAAAGCAAAGCATCAAGCTCCGATACCAAGTTGTCACACCCCAATTCCAGTAAACCCAACTTACCATTAGGAGTACCGGTGTTGTGAAAAAGATACGTACCCATCTTACAAACCTACCAGGATCAAAGAATAATACCATAACATACAAGTATCCACAACACAAACCAACCAATAACACCGGAATCAGAGAATAATAGCGGAATCATATCTTTAGCTAGGGAATCTTGTGATATTATATAAATGACCCAGTTATTCCATTACAAGTTCCATGACTTATAAATAGTAATCCCAAAAATATACCATTCACAATTCAGTATCAAAATAACAAAAATGCGCCAAGTATCTCATAGTGTTGAGTATGCACAGTAATCACAAGCACAGTCCTAGTTATGCTCCCCTGCTTCTAGCATCCACCAGTCGCTCACCTCATACTCTGGTCTAGAGGATAGAGGGTCACAAGCCATAGGCACGACCGTGTCTACATCATCATCTAAAGAGGGGCATATATGTGGGGTGAGCTTCCAACTTGCTCAGTGAGGGGTGGGGCTCAAGCACAATCAAATACAAGCATTCACATATATAATATTCCATGATGATATGAATACATGAATTAAATACATAGTCCATGATGCTAATGTTGCAATCCATTTGATTATTAAACCACATAATACTAAGTCTATGCTACTACGAAACATTAGGTTGTATCCCTAGTCTCGGAACCGCCATGAACTACACATCGATACAAGCCTTAGCCATGATTAAGAGCCTTCCGGTCCTGGTATGCATCCATTAGTCACCCAATAAATCCCTGACAACCCCCTCCTGGAAATCACGGCACCAAGATCACCATCGGCCATGCCAAACTAGTTCCTACCTCTAGCAACAATCACATTGTATTGCGGATGTGGCATTTTGGGAAGGTTTTGTCGAACATACGACCATTGGGTTATCCAACACCTTACATGGGGAATGTCACCTAACCATAATATCCTACATGACATTCAAAATGATACAGTTAGTATAGACCATGCAACACTGGGATCACCATCGACCATAAAGCAGGTCCATCTCCAAGCATATTCTCGGGGTACATGATACTAGGATACCGTCAGCCACAAGGTGTAACCCACGACTATATACCTATCTAGCATGCAAAGCAATTGAGTATGGACTACGCAACACCAGGATTCCCATTGGCCACGAAGCATATCCATTTCCAAAAGTAGTTCCAGAGTACATGATATCGGGAACACATCGGCCACAAGGAGTATTCCGTGACTACATCTAATCTAATGCACATAATTAATACATGAATACAACAAACATATGGCAGTCATGGTATCGGAACCACCTCCGCCCCATCAGATTCCGTCTTACAACATACATTTCATCTCAATACAATATGTTATGTAACATCATCATCATTTAAGCAATCTAAATAGTCATGTGAAATTCTACATATGTGAGCAGTTCTATAATATTTAAACAATCCCAAAATAAAAGTCAACGCTCCCTCACCTTATTTAAGTTTGGACGGATTGGGTTCCAAGTATGGTCATCGAGTGTTCAATTCAATTCTGGCCTCGGGGTACATGTGCATCTCTGTCCTAGACACAAAGGCAACCGGGTGTTATTATGTGTCAGGAACATCGGGGAGAAACCATAGGGTTTACCCCCAAAGGAGTCAGACACTGTCCAACCTGGACAGTATAGGTTATCGAATTCAGTCACTGGAAACAAGGTTGGAACCCACCGGATTCATCAAATGTGAATCTATTAGAGGAAATAGAGAGCTTAGAAGAGCTTTCTATTCACCAAAAACAGCCCATCGGATTCAGCCCCAGGAGTTTCCGGTGGAAACACATAAAGTGCCTGTGTGTTTTGGGGCTTTTTGGCTTGGGTCCGATTGCCGAGATTTGTTCCATGGAGTTTGTAGGGGGTGTTCCTAGCATCATTTTAAGCTAAAGAAATCCCAATTCCACTGGGCCATTTGGGAGATGCATCGATCAAACAATCAAAACCCTAGATGGTCATTTGGTCACAAGTGTTATCGGAGTTCACCGGACTTGGTTTGAGCTCAGCAATCACACCAGGGAGGTGAAATGATCATTCCCCAAGCTCTAGGAGGTGCTAGGGTCAACGATCACCTCTTGTACAACTATCCTAGGTCAAAATAAAGAGAAGGGATTGGTAGGAGATGTAAAAACTACCTCCGGCAAGGATTCCGGCAACGATGCGGTAGCCGGGAACTAATGTGAGTCTTTCCCTCTTCTTCCCCTTCTTCTTCCTTCCACTTCCTCTTTCTTCCTTTCTCTTCTCTTCCTTCCCTCTCCCACGAATTGTACAAGTGAGAAATGAGGAAATAAGTCCTCATTTCTACTTATATAGTAAGTCCTCACTAAGGCTTTTTTGGTTTGGTCTTTTCTTATCCAAATGGGCTAAGCCGGCATTCGAGACATTTGGGCCCGTATCCTTGGACTCATAAGAAATACAAGCCATAGGGAAGGTGTGGGAGAGTGCGTGTGTTCATTCTGGGTTGTTCCCGATGTGGGAGGTGGGGTCCATGAGCATCGAAACTAGTTCAATAGCATAAGTGACCCCCAGATTCAGCCCATCGGATTCAGGTCCAGGTGCTTCTGGCGGTCTATTTTCGATGGTCAAGATTGTTATGTGTCTTGACTGCATGTTGTCCACTAGTTGGTCTTGCATGGGTATATGCCCTAGGCTACACACATGGCCTTCTGACAGTTTTGGTGTGTGTTAGGATTCAAGTGTAGGGTGTCGGCTCACTTACCATCTGTGATCAGAAGGCTTGAATACACTCCAATTGGATTTGCAACGAACACACGAGCAAACGGGGGTCATCTCTCCCCCTTTTGCAATGTGCATCCGCAAACCAAAACCCGGTGGTACTTTCTGATTCTTGTCCAAGACCTATCACAATAGTTCAAATTAGACCGGGTTAGGGCACAGGTGTAACAGGCTAACCTAGTTCTATATTGTTTGAATCTAACTAAAGTCAAAAGCAAACTACTTTTACTTTAGGCTTTCCTCGCATTTAACATTTATTACCAGTTGTCTGTCCTAATCTATTGGTATTAGGATCGATTAAGGTCAATACCGATCCAATTTAACCAGTTCAAGTCAATTCGTGTCACACCTTGCCTCATTTTAGGCCAAGGTATGCATCATTGGAATACCCATTCTAGTCATCCTGACAATACCCAGGATCCTAGATGTGGGTAGTAACCAAACTCAATTCTTACTCTACATTTAAATCAGAGCATACGTACAAAATTCATAAAAATCATAAGTTACACGTGGTGACCTCCTATGAATGATACATGTATAAGAGTACAAGCCCATAAGACTAATTCCACAAGTTATAATAAATATAGTGTAAATCTTACATTCAATTAAATTACAATATATGATGTATAACAAGAACCTCCCCTACGAGTGTTCCACAAATATGTCTCCATATTTGAACATGTCACCAATTCTTCGTCGCTCCAGCTCCATCATCTAGTAATAGAGGTCAATGGGGGGTGAGCATAGGTATGCTTAGTGAGGGGTGGAGTCACACAAACACACAAAATTGACAGATGAAACATCATTTCATATTATCATACCACAAGCTCAAGATGCAACATCCACATGATTCATTTATTAGTTTAATCCATTCTAGTTACTAAGTCTCATCCTATGGGTATAAGTGCTATGAGCAACATAGGTGGCATTCCCTACCATGTACGTTGGGCCTCAGAAATACAAGCTCGTTGCAAGCAGGAGCCAGTCAATCCCCGTCAGAGCCTCAATCCCCCGGCTAACCCCTAAATAGTAACCCCTGACACCATGGTCTCGGTCAAAGCCTCTATCCCCCATTTGTCTGACAGCCACGAGTACAGTACGCCGTACCATGTTGTGCCCCATCAAGATATAGTACGTCATATATGGGCATAGTAGTCCAACATAACATACCACCAAGTGGATTAGCCAATACCTGACCCCCTATTGGCAAGGGGTTATAGCATTGGGATGTGAGCCTAACCATATGCATCTACATGCACCCACAGCATCCAACATACAATAGTGGCCATAGCTATAAGACTGACCTCTAAGCCCATGATATCGGATGGAACCTCGGCCACACTGTGTCACTGACTGCCAATATTACATGCATCTTCACACAACTAGCATACTAGGCATCCACAAAGCCACGATCACATCCATATTGGTAAAACATGCATCAAGAGAATTTTTATAATTTTTATATAAAATATGTTCACTACATAATAGTTAATACAACACATGAGCAAAGCTGAAAAGGTAAAAACATTTCTACCCCTTTTATAAGCCAAATAAACCTGGCAGAAATACTTTTATAAAAAATGCATTTTTTTTACCCCTTTTCTATCTAAATAACTTGTGATAGAAAATAGTGCTTTATTTATATGAAACCACCTGCTTTACGACCCTTAAACATACCTCTAATCATGGTAGAAATTAGGGAGAAAAATCTTGCAAAATAGTAGGGCCCATAGAAGAAAATCACCAAATCTAGGCATTCTGCTACTGAACCGGCTGGCCTGTTGGCTAGAAGCTTTCCAGCCAGTTAGGCTCTATTTGGTCCTCTGTTGTCCATTCTTCTGCCCAAGCTACCCCACCTCATGTGGGACCTTCCCCCACTCTTGTAGGCACCCTTAAAGCCATCCATACACAACAGTCAGGTATCCTTTCCTCTTTATTTCCTGCTATACATTTGATTATAAATTCTTTCCACCACAATGTACCCTGCTCCATAAACTTTCTATTACCTAGGATGGGATTCTAAAATCAGGATGTTACAATCCAATCCAATCTGATTGCATCATGATTCAATCAGTCCCCTTATTGTTTTTCTCAAAATGTCCCATGGCCAGTTCACGAAGCAAGAAAGAACTATGGGGCATGGGCAGTTGGCATGCAGTGTGTTGTGCGTGCAATAGAAAATGAAGGTCAAAGTGCCTAGTGTGTGTTGGGATGGTTTCTCCAAGGCAGCAACGATCGAGGGTAGCTGTGAGAAAGAAAGGCGAATAAAGCATGATGGAGATTAATTCAATAGTTTTTTCTTTTCAAGTTTACCAAAGAGACGGCCATGTGTGATCATACATACACAAATATACATTACAACATGTGATCATGCTCAAACAAACCAAGCTCTAATACCAATGTAAAACGGAAAGGAAATAGAGATCTATGATTACCTTAATGTAGCTTTCCTCCCAGCGTAATGGATCTGGTTTCTGTACACGTCAATCTATATGAACAGTGACAAATGAAGGATTGTAACAACTTGCAAGGCAAGGTTCCACCCTTAAATCCAAGGATTTCAATAGAGATCCTTAGACATACACAATCTCAATTGGGAGAAATAAAAGAAAATAGGGGGAGAGAGAGAACTCTTAAGATTAGGTCTAAAATGCCTGCTTTGTTGTGGCTAAACCTCTTATTTATAGAGATTTGGCCAGCTAGGGTTCCTAATCCAAATGGGTCTAGCAATACCCAAGAGGGTGACCCACGAACAAACTAGGTCAAGACCCAGCTCGACCCAGTTCAATTAACAAGTTCCAACTTAATTAGGGTCTATTTGAAAGGTATTTAGGCATTAGCTAGGGTCATTCTAGGTTAATGATAATGCACTTACGGTAATGCAATGCAGTGTAGGGTGTGTGAAGTGTGTGCTTATTACAATGACTTGACTTAGGTCTTCAAATCGATTTCTTTCCGATTGCCTTTGTCTTCATAGTCATCTTGTGGAGGGTCCTCAAATGTCTTTCTTAATGACCTCGTGTACACGATATCTTTAAGTCTTCTATACTTGGAGTCTTGATGTCCGATGCCTTGATACCTTGACATGTTGTTGTTTGCCTTTTATCAGGGTTGCGGACAGAGAAGAATGGACTATGCATCCCCGTCCTCTCTCCTCTCTCTCTCTCTTCACCTTCAAGTGAGGGGGAGGAGTTCGAGTCATGTGTGCTTCGCTTGCGGGCCCTGCATCGTTGTATCACCGCTTGGAGATACGTGGAGGCCTATTTCGCAAGAGTGTAAAATTAGTCATTTGAGATAGGATTTTGATGATGGTCCAATTTGGGGATCAGGATCATGCAATGGGGTTTGGAGTCGCCACCTAGGGTTATGGGCCTAGGACCCAGGTGTGGGCTCGATTCCTGAGAAAAGGGCCCAAAATTTGATCTGGTCCAGAGATTTAGGGTAAGTGTCAGGTTACAGAGTTGGGAAGGTGTTAAGCACCCAATCTGCCCGGTTCAACCAGTCTTCTTACTATATGCTTGAGACAAACATTTTCCACAATTATTATTATTCCACATATATGGCTAAGTTATCACACATATATACATTAATTGAATTCAAACTATTATATATACTAAAACAAGGCTTATTAGATATCTACATTATGCTTAAATGAGGAGAAAGATTATACCTAAATTTGACCCCTGTTTCGGGTCAAAAGGGGTGGGCCCCTGATTGGTACCAACTCAGACTATCTTTCATATTCTCCCTACTCAGGGGAAGATGGTCTTGACCTCCAACTTCCTTTCTTGAGACATGCTGAATGTGATGGTATCCGGACAGAGCTTCGGCTAGGAACGGTCGCTTTTGGGCTTGGATTCGGATAGAGCTTCAGCTAGGGAATGCTATTTTCGAGCTTGGGATGAGGTAGCACTCCAACAGAGCATCCGCTGGGGATAGGCTAAGGGAGGGCTAGGTTGAGACGGCACTTCGGCAAAGCTTCCGCTAGGAATGGCTATTTCTGAAAATATTCCGAGGACACACGGACAGGGGTTCGGATAGGAAAGGCTATTTCTGAAAAGAAATGGGTCGACCTAAAAATGGATTAAAGAACTCCAAAGTCCCAAAAAACACTTTGAAGATCTGAACAGTGTTTCAGATCTTAACAAAGATCTCTTCGTAGACCCGAAGAACCTCAAAATGGGGGGTTTCTATCTCAAGAATGCTCAAGAACACTCAAGAACATTCAAGAACACTCAAGGGAGGTGGCTAAAGAACATACTGTTTTTTACTAAAAATCGGATCTAACTAAGAATTTGGATTGAAGATCTTCAAGATCCCAAAGAACACTTCGAAAATCCGAATGAGTTTTCAGATCTTGACGAAGATCGCTCTGAAGATCATAAGAAAATCAAGAAGGGGAGGGGAGGAAAATTTCACTCTGAAAGAGGAGTGGAATTCTGGTGTGTTGGTGTGTTTTTTCTAAGGGAGGGGGATATTTATAGTTTTTTTCAACCAAATAGGAGAGGGGAAATCCCTTTATCCAGTGGACAAAAGGGTGAGCTCTTGCCTAAAGTGAGGAGATAGGATTTTTGTCCAACGGGTAAAGGGGCGTTTTAAAGGCAAAATGGGTGGGGAGGGTTCTTGTCCAGTGGGTAAAAGGGGGTTTTTAGAAAAAATGGGAGGAGAGAAATTTTAGTTGGAAAAAGGTGATTTCGAAAAGCTGGAGGAGAGAAAAGGTTTAGTTGAAAAAGGTAGTTTTCAAAAAAGCGAGAGGAGAGAGGAGGTTTAGTAGGAAAAGGTAGTTTTGAAAAAACAAGAGGACAGAGAAGGTTTAGTCAGAAAAGGCAGTTTTCAGAAAAGCAGGAGGAGAGAGAAAGTTTAGCCGAAAAAGGCAGTTTTTGAAACAGCAAGAGGAGAGAGAAAGTTTAGCCGAAAAAGGTTGTTTTTGGAAAAGTTTGGGTAGGTAGTACAGGTGATGTCGCAGGTTCGCGAATGCATAGGTGTGCAGGTAATGTGCAAAACGGGTGTGTGCATGCGTGGGTGTAAGGGGCCACCTGCGCATGGTGTAGGCACAGTGTGCATGGCCATGTAGGCAAGGTGTGCACCGCATGCAGCAGGGGTATGAGGAGGGGCCACGCACGCTGTGCTGCAGGGGCCTGCACTCATACAGCAGGGGCACGCAGCATGTGACAAGGGTGTGCAGGGGTGTGTGCATGGCTATGTGCATGGATGTGGGGCTATGTGCATGGCTTTGTGCATGGCATGGCTGCGTGCATGTGCTGCAGCCCTTGGGCAGCGAGCACGCGTGTGGGCTGGCCTGTTAACCAGAGCGCCAGTGCTCACGCGCGCGGGCTGTCCTGTTGGCCAGAGCGCCAGCTCGCACGCGAATATGGTTTTTTCCTGTGATTGGACCCCTTCTCTCCCGCTCAGGGATTTCCAGGGTTTCAAACCCGGGATTGTTTCGGGGTTATCTGGGTAGGTAGGAGATGATTTAAGGGTGTTTGGGTTAGCTGAGGGAATTTTTTAGGTTTCCAGCAGGACTGTCCATGTGCGTGGCATATGTGCGAGAAGGTATGATTTTCTGGGGATGATTGCCGGAGATCCGTCGGCCCAATTTTGACGTATCATGTATCGTCGGAATCGTGTTTCCAAGCACTATTTATCTGCATGGTCATCTTGACCAGATCCTTCATATATAAAAGTCAAAATTAGACCTTCCTCTCTCCCATGTGGGGATTCTAGGGTTTTGGATATGGAATGTTTCCATTAGCATCTCTGTCGATCGAAAGCCGGAAGTCTCGCCCAAGATCCATATTTCATCATAGCCAAAGGAGGGTGACAAAATTGGGTGTCTACACCTTCATACAAAACACTCAATAGGTGGTCATTAAATGATTCATTTGTTTGTTATCGTCAAAACCAATCTTAGAGGTGATTATCTCCAAAGGTGAGTGGTATCCCCAACATGCAATTCAAAAGAAAATTAGTTTGTGCGTTGACAAAGGCCTTTTTGGATGTATCTTTGCTTGTAGAGAAATCTAACTCAAGCTTCGGAGAGTCCCCTGTCGAATAAGCTCGGGACTCACTCTATTGTGTTTGTTCCTCTGTGTAGGATGCAAGAACAACTTAGGATGATATCTTTCCACAATAATTGGGATGTGATGCTCATCAAGGAAATTTGGGGTAACAAGGAAACTTCATTTTTTGAAGAGGAAAAAGAGTCTAGAAAACTCTTCAAACATATTGATCTTCTTACCTCTAAGCAAGAACATAGATGCAAATTCTGCTCTTGTACACCTAAGCACTCCAAGGGCCAATTTTACCATTAAGGATTTAAAATGCCAACATCAAATCAGACCATATTTTGATGAAGTAGGCATAGAATTATTGCAAGTCTTTATGGCTCGACCGGCATTCTCCGACTCCTTGCTTAGTAGGGAACTTAACTTTGAGGTTCTTGGTAGCTGCTATAGCCCCTAAATCGTTCAACACCTGTTAGCCCAAGATTGCATTGTAGGCTTACGCCATTTTAACAGCTATGAATTTGACATGTGTAGTTGTTAAATGAGGGCCATCTCCAATGGTCATGGGTAGCTGGTTGTAACCTTCTATATAGGTCGTGATTCCAGAGAAACCGTACTAAGGTCCCCAGGTGGGCTTGAGCTTGCCGTCTCCTAGGCTGAGCTTCTTGTATGCGTCGTAAGACACGACATCAATGGAGGAACTTGAGTCGATCAAGACTCTATGGAATGGGTAGTTAGTGACTACCACTTGAACTACAATAGTGTTTTTGTGAGGCTAGTTCAGGCCTTGCAAAGCTTCGTCTAAGAATGTGATAACTAGATCTTTCCAAGCGACTTTGAATGATTACTCTGCTACATAGAAATAAGTGCGCACCTTGGCTTTTCTTACTGACTCAAACACCGAGCCACCCAAATTGGCATGTATAGTGGGGTCAATCATATTATTGTGGTACTCTGGCCTTCGATTGCTCTACTACCCTTTATCTATCTCATCTTCCTTCTCTGAGTCGCCCTATTGCTGACTGAACTCTCTTGGTTCCTTTTGTGTCAGCCCGATCTGTTTATGGGCTCTTAAGATACTCCTTTAGATAGCCTGCTTTAACTAGTTCCTCCAACTCTTTTTTCAGTGCCAATCAATCATCCATGTAATGCGTAGTGTCCTCGTGAATGCGATAATACTATTTTGGGTAAAGCTTCTCCAATTTTGAAAGCATAGGACAAGGCTTGTGGATAATCATTGTATCCTTGATTTTGAGTAGTACCTTGGTGTTGTAACCTGACAGTCATTGAGAGGGGGTGAATAAATGAGTCCAATTCTGATCCCCAAAAACCTGTACAAAAGTCTAACTTAGCAAACCCTGATGACCGTAATGGCAGTTTGATTGTGATCGTAATCAAGGATCACATAGGGCATTTGATATCAGCCGTAGGATGAGTGTAACGGGCATTAAAGCCATAAGATTGAAGTACTATGATGTAAGCATGACATAGGGGTTGACACACGTTGACATAAGTTGTCAACCCTGCATCAGCACCTTTTTGTTGTCACCTTCTCATTGGCTGGTTTTTCTAGATTTTAAGGAAGCTTGTCTCCCACTCATCAAAAGGTGATTTAATTACCATTTGTCAGATTGGATTCTTGTAACCTCAGATTATTATAGGGCTTTAGATGGGAATCTTCTACACATGATCTTTGCACGTGCGCCACATGCTAACCGACCCAAATTTCCATACGAGCACCCAAGCCCTTTTCTTTCAATATTTTCACACACACCCTTCACTTTCAAACATTGATTTGAAAAAACACCCATCACTGAGAGGTACTGGCACTTTGCAGTTCAGAATTTTTTAACTGATCTTGTCAAAATGCACACAACTTCTTTATATGATCTTTGATCAAGATGAAATGAAAAGCAATGGAACCATGACTCAATGCTCTATAATTTTCCAAAAAACCCAATTGTCAGACTCAGTCATATAAAAAGACTATTTTCCCTCGAACCTTGCAGATGCCGTAACTTTCCCTTACAAAATCGTGATGTGATGAAACCAAGTGCATTGGAAAGATTGGATTTTTTTGAAAGGTTACATGGAGAACATTGCTTCCAAAAAAATCATCTTCAATGTCAAAAACTACCCCGACTTCCACATAAGCCAGTTTTTTTACTACGGATGTCATAACTTCTTCGTAGAGTGTCAAAAATGGGCGATATCAAGTGTGTTGGAAAGGATACATTACACACTAACTTTCTTATGAACAAACCATCTTCCATAAAAATCATCTTCACTACAGAAAATTTCTCTAAGTGTAAATATGTCAAATTTTTTAGTTTTGACTCAAAATATCGCACAATGGATGAATGAATCCACTCCATACACACCATTTAGCACTATTATCTCATCAAAGAGACCCGAACATTGCCACATCATCACTTTCGGCCAAGTCAACCAAGCTGGCCACTCATCAGCTCCATGTGGCCGAGATTACTAACAAAGACAACCAGAAAACAACAATCTCCCCCTTTGGAGTTGTTGGCAACCATCTCATAACTAACACTAGGGGTGTCAACCGGTCATGCTAGGCAGGTCTCAGTCGGGCTTAATCGGGTTTGACCACTTGGAAGCCTTGCACTGCAAATGCCTATTTAAGTAAAAGGAGCTAGCTTTGGGGGGCATGCTACGGTTTATAATCGGGCCGATCGATCTCGGGCATCCTTAAACAGGTCTTAACTGGGCCTTAACCGGGCTATGGACATATTTAAGTCTAAACGAACTCTAAACGGGCTTTAAACATGCCTACCCTAAAATTCTTTTCTTAAGTGGGTCGAATGCCTAAAAATATGTGAGGTAAATATTTAATAAAAAAGAGAAATGAGATGATATATAGTTGTTCTTACAAAGAAAAAGAAGAGATTATGATCTTTACAACTTACAAAATAAATCTTAATTAAATCTAATCGTATTACAAAGCAAAGGGTAAAAAAGCTTAATTTACTTCTAATTAATAGTGGCAAAATAGGAATTTTATGTAGTATTAAAGGGGTCGGGCTACAACAAGTCGGTTCAAGCCAGGAATATAAACGTGTTGCTTCGATCGGGCACCGGATGGGCTAGCTACTTGCACCATGAATGCCCATTTAATAAATGTGTCGGGCTTATGTTTATTAAGCAAGCCGGTCCAAGTCAGGCTATAAACGTGTCGGGCTCGGTCGGGCCTACTGGTGCGGGCTAAGAATTGACACCTCTAACTAATACACTCTAAAGCTCCAATGATTAACTCTCTCTCCCCCTTTGATAACAATTACAAAGGGTGGAACCAATAGACTCCCCCTGGCACAATACAAGGTAGCAATATCAAGAAACTTGCTCCCCCTCTCCATATGCCCCTAGTGCTTGGGAAAAACCACCACTCCCAGCTTCTGTCTGACGAACTCAAATTTCTCTTTGGGAAGTAGTTTAATAAGGATGTCAACCACCTACTATGTTGTGGGGACAAACTCCATTTTGACTACACCTTCCATCACCTTATCTCTTAAAAAATAACACCGGATAGCAATGTCCTTCATTCTAAAATGCATTGATGGGTTCTTAGAAATGTTGATAGCACTCATATTGTCACAATACAGTGGCACTGCTTGCTCAACTTCCACACTCAGATCCTTCAACATCTACTTTATCCACAACACTTGTGTGGAACAAGATACAACTGCAGTGTACTCTGCCTATGTTGTTGAAAGAGAAACTAAAACTCGTTTCTTGTTGTGCTAAGCCACCAAGCTACTCCTCAAGTAGAATGCACCACCTCTAGTGCTCTTCTAGTTAACCACACATCCTGCTCAATCTATATCTTAGAAATCTGAAAAAAACTAAGGCTCTTGAGCTCTAGATACTATAACCCAAACTCATTGGTCCCCTTCAGATATCTGAAAATTCTTTTCACAGCTGCCATGTTTGTCTCCTTTGATCGTGCTTGGATCTGGGTACCATGCACACAACTTGTAAGATGACAGGCTTACTAGGTGTCAAATATAATAAGCTACCAATTATTGACTTGTACATGGTTTGGTCAACTGATGGAGAGTCATCTTCCTTGCTCAACTTTCACCCAGTCATTATAGGTGTACTAAATGGCTTGCAATCCATGGTGAACCTCTTCAACATCTCCCTCACATACTTGGACTATGATATAAATATACTTTCTTTCTTATGACAGATCTGCCAACCCAAGAAGAATGACAATTCATCTAACATAGACATCTCAAACTCATCTTGCATCCTCATTCCAAAATCTTTACACAATTTATCCTTGTGACCCCTAAAGATGATGTCACCTACATACACAACCACCACAATATGAAAGCTTTTTTTATTCTGAAGTAGAGATTGCTATCAATTAGGCCTTCTTGAAACCCAACTTGCAAATGTAGGAGTCCAATTTGGAGTACCATGCCCGTAGAGCTTGTTTCAAACTATATGAGGCCCTCTTCAATCTGAAAACAAGAGTGGGGTCCTCACCAAGCTGAAATCCATCAGGTTGCTCTATGTAAACCTCCTCTTCCATGTTCCCATTCAGAAAAGCTGATTTGACATCCATTTGATAGATTTTGAACCTCTTGCACACTGATAAAGCCAAGAACATTCTGATAGCCTCAAGTCTTGCCATTGGAGAAAAAGTTTCTTCAAAGTCAATACCTTCCACTTGAGCAAACCTTTTCAATACAAGTCTTGCTTTGTTCCTCACCACTTGACCATCTTCATTAAGTTTGTTTCTAAAAACGCATTTGGTGGTAATCACATTCTTGTCAACTGGCCTAGGGATTAGATCCCAAGTGTGATTCCTCTCTATTTAGTCAAGTTCTTCATTTATGGCCTTCATCCAACTCTCATCCTTGCTTGCTTTCTCAATAGTTTTTTGTTCAATCTTCGAAAGAAGAGAGTAGGTGTCGATCTTCATTCTTCTAGTTTGACCACTTATAGTAAGGTTACCAATGATCAACTTATCTGTTCCCTATTGATCAACTTCGTTGTGTCTTCTCTGCTCATCTGAATCTTCTTCAGCCTGCTGAACATCAACCTCATCTTTGCTTTTGGGTCTATTATCAACCAAGTCATTCTCATAATTAAAATCCTCAATTTCTATGAGTTCATTTCCTCAATCAGAAGGAATATCTCATTTTTTTATTAACTGTGACATCAACACTCTTCACAATTTTTTTAAGTTTGTTGTTGTAGCATTTGTAGGCCTTAATTAAAGTAGAGTAGCCCAGGAATATTCCATCATCAACCCCATCATCAAATTTTCCCAAATCCTGGTTTGTATTATTGATGTACACTTGCTACCAAAGACCTTGAAGTGCCTTGTTGTAGCCCTTCTGCCAAACCATATTTCAAAGGGAGTCTTGCTTTCATGTGGTCTCAACATGTCCAACTAGTAGTTCGTTGATTGATAATATCATTGATACAACAAATTGTATTTAGGAATGTCTCCTTCTAGAAATTTTCGCCCATGCCATTCTCTGCCAACATTGTTCTAGCGATATCATGCATTGTTCTGTTCTTTCTCTCTACAACACCATTTTGTTGGGGTGTTATTGGGGCTGAAATTTGCTTCTTGATACCGTGCTTATAGCAGTACTCTTTAAATTCATCACAATTGTACTCACCTCCTCTGTCAAATCTCAGGCACTTTAACTTACTTCCTGTCTAATTTTTAACTTGCTTTTTAAAGATCTTAAATATTTCTGAATCCTTTGACTTGTGTTTCATAAACATCACCCACACCATTCTTGAATGATAACCAATAAACAACATGATGTATCTCTCTCCTGAGGTGCTATGTGTCTTCATAGGACCACATAGGTTTGTGTGAATCAACTCCAATGGTGATCTAGAATAGTACCCCTTAGACTTGTAGGAGATTCTGGTCTGCTTTCCCTTCTGACAAGATACACAGATAAGACTGGAGATCTTCTTCAACTCAGGAACATCTCTCACAACCTTCTTCGAGGAAATCTTGTCAAGGTTCTTAAACTACTATGCCCGAGTCTTCTATGCCATAGCCAAGTCTCCTCATCTATGTTAACCATGCAAGAATCCTTCTCTAACTCTGTTAAGGTGTACAAGTTCCCTGAGGTTCTTTGCCCAGTAACCACTACCTTTTCATTACTTTATCTCCTTATCTCACACTCTTTACTGTTGAAAGTCACTTCATACCCTTTGTCACAGATCTGTTGATGCTAATAAGATTATGTTTGAGTCCATCAACATATAAGACACCATTGGATTTCACATTTCCATGGTTCAGACATATGGACCACTTTCCTGTAATTCTGGCATTATTGTTGCTGCCAAACTTCACAAATCCACCTTCAAAGTCTTGAATTTTTCAAATTTTTTTTTATCTCTTGTCACATAGCTTGAGCAACCATTGTCAAGTGTCTATGGAGTAGAGTCTCATTGAGCCTTAAATGCTCTCTGAATTACAAATGTTGCTGCATCTTCTTCACCTTCTACTCTCTCTCCCTCTCACTCTCTAAACCCAGACTTTCTTGACATATTGAGATTTCTTTGTTTTCTGTTGTCTTGGAAATTTTTTTTCCACCTCATCAGCTTATGAGTTTCTAAAAACTCTATGATTGCCTTTGTTCTCCTGTCTTTGTGTGGGAAACACAGCTCTACAAATCCTTACAATATGTCCAAGCTTGTTGTAATTGTGACATTCAATTATTTCCTCCACAAGGGGTGCAAAAGGATTTCGATCCATATAAATTCTTGGTGTGATACCCTACTTTTAAAACCTGGTTTAATTACACGGTTGACCCGGTTTAACCATGCAGGACCCGAACCAGAGAGGGTTAAGGTGGGTTCCTTATGGACCATGATGGCAAGGGTGACTTCGAACACAAGTTGGCCAGACAAGTCCGAGTCAGTGCCAGAGGAGACGGGTGTACCCAAGCCGTGTACATGCACGTATCATAAGGTCATGTACGGGTAAAGCTGGTACGTAGCCGTATCCTAAAGTGTATACGTATTATATATCTCATACCGAGAGTGAGAAACATGCCAAGAGTCGAATTCCATCGAAATCTCAACTGTTTGGCTAAGTTTTGACCAACAGGTGGGCGGTCACAAGGGGCAAACCCTCCCACCTGAGTGACCCACCCATGTGGTTACTAGTTATTCTCTAAGTATAAATAGTACTTATTGTGTTTCTCCTTTTCTCATTTAATGCATTAAAGAGTTGGTGAGAAGAGTAAAGAGGAGAGAGAAAAGAAAGGAAGAAAAGAGAACGAAGAAGAAAAAAGGGAAAGAAAGAGGAGGAAGAAATGATTTTAAGCGACGCCAAGGTTTGATCTTCTCATTCCGACACTAAAAAAGTGATCCCCAACATGAGATCTACGATTTGAGGTGAGCGATAGCTATACTTCTTAAATTTTCACCAAACCCCAAGTGAAACCCTTGATTTGGGTAGAGTTCCTTGAGATCTTGTAAATCCCACTTGAGATGATGAATCTAAGGTTTAATAGATGGTCTATGTGTTGATTTTGAAGGTTTAAAGAAGTGTTTATAAGATTTGAGAAGCATTGGTGATTTCCTGAGTTAAGAGGTGATTTTGAGGTTTTGGAAGAATTCTTGAACAAAGAAGGTAAGATGGCTTTTCAAACCTTAAATCTAACTTAGATCTAGGTTAGAATCATCTTATAAGACCTTAGATGTGTGGAAAATATGATTGGAACAGCCCCATTTGGTTTCCCTAAGGTTGAGGAACGTTTCAAGGAAGAAAGAAAATTTTTGCCCCCCCAGGTGGGCGAAGACCGGCGGGCGAAGCCGCCCGCCTGAGGGGGTAGCCCCTCGGTCCCCACCGGCAGGCAGGGACCGACGGGCGAAGCCGCCCACCTGAGGGCATCCACCTGGGGGTAGCCCCTCGGTCCCCACTGGTGGGCGGGGACCGACCGGTGAAGCCGCCCGCCTGAGGGGGCCCACTGGTTCAACCGACGGGCTATCCGACCCGCCCGTGAAGACCAGTGGGCGATGAAAGGTGGGCTGTCTGGCCCACCTGTTGGCCCCCCAGTCGGATTTTTGAGCTCGAATGGGCCCAAAATGGACGGGCAACCCTCTTTTATGATTTTAAACATAATTTAAACATCAAACCTCATTAATTTTGACCACAAGGTGATGAAATGCTAACCCATTCGTTTATGATAGGTTCCACTAGAATTTACGTTTCTCATGCCGGATCTCACCCGTACCGAACGTGAGCTTTTGTACCCAACAGGTAAGTGGGGAGAGGACATTTGAATCTATTTTAAGGCTTGTTTTTGCATCATTAAATTGCATCTAGACTAGCCATATCATCATGCAAATTATGTGTAGATTAATCATCCTCGTAACCCATTCGCCCGCATTGCTTGTGCATTCTAAACAAATGATCTATGATATGTGTGTTGTGCTTTACATTATCAATGCTAAATTATTGATGTGCTCATGTGATGAACAGTTGGATTACTGTGCATGATGCATTATTAGACTAGATGCCGTAGTCGGCTTGGAAACGAGTGCATGGGTGGCCCGTGGTATAGGACATGGTGGCACTATGTAATCGTACTTTGTCTTATAAGAGCATGCAGATTAGGATTATCATTCCCCATGCTATGACCCTTTCCAACAGGAGTTGAGGTGTTGGGTTATCACTTGGGGGGAAGCAGTGGTCGCGGTTGTCAGGTCACTGTGGCGGTTAGACATACGCCCAACTAGTCATTAAGACAGTCGGCAACCTCAGTGGTATATTCAAGAGGGCCAATCCTACTACTTTTAAATTGTTGGGGTCAGCACCTTTACTTTTCTATCATTTACTTTTATGTTGAGAGCCGATAGTCGGCATGCTTTACTTTTCTAAGTACTCATGGTGGGCCTTCTCCGACAACCCTATGGGTGTATCACGGGATGGAGTTCACAGCTCGTACCGGGGCAAACACATACTGTGGTTGTAAGTAGCACATAACCAAAGACTTAGTAATGTTGTTTAGGTGGATAAGATTTAAAATGAATTGCATAGCATATAGTGCATATGGATGTGATTGTTGTGTGGTCTTTCTTTTCACTTACTGAGCTAGTGAGCTCATCCCACGTGTGCACCTCTTTTAGATGATTTTGCAGGTCACCCACTTGAAGATCAGGAGTCAGGCCCCACTATCGAGTTTCCCATTGAGGATTGGTGGGTCTCCGAGAAGTATGAGCACTGTGTTGATTGTATGTACGAGGGCTGTGCTGCGGGACCGCAGTAATGACACCGTACAGGATTTTGCATTTCGATTCTTTTGATGACCTCCCCTTTTGTGTATTTGATACGTAAATTGTTATTCTTTTTGTATCAAGTATAATGGGGATATTTACAGGTAATTTAAGTCTTCCACTGAACTTTTGAACACTTATCTTAGATGTGGGTAAGCTGTGGTGGGGTACTGTATCAGATGATCCTAGCAGGTTTAGGTTAACCGGAGTTAACTCGGTCACCGGTCCAGTTCTGTGTGAATGGGGTGTGACAACGGTGGTATCAGAGCGTGATGCTCTATCCACTCACAGCATACCATTTAGACCTCATAGAATCTATAATAGAAAATGGGGTTGGGTAAATGTAAAAACTTTAAAGAATTAAAAGCCAAAAAAAAAAAATGATGTTTGCATTTAATTATTGCATTTCATGGCATGCATTAGAGAAAGTTGCTTGGAATAAATAAAAGATTAGTTATCTAATTGCATAACCCATCGAGTACGGATTTAACAAAATTTCGACAGCATAACAACGCTAAAACAAGATTTTCCAAAATTTTCAAATAGAAGCACCTGATAGACAACATACATATATGAATAAGCATAATCAACAAATGCTAACTAATGTTATTGCAACCAAATTACAATAAGTTTATTAAGCATACAAAACTAACTAAAAGTCACCAACAACATCAGAACACTATACTAGCAAGTCCAAATTACAGAGAAAAGTACAAAAATATATATAGTCCACCATAAACACATAAACAACAGAGACAAGTAAAAGCTGATTAGGATAGGCAGGCTAAGTCCTCAGAGACCCTCATCATCATCTAGCTCTACTACTCCATCCCTCCTAGGCCTCGATTTAACTTTGAGCCAGCAATCGTAGTTATCAAACCTCGCATTCACTAGTTGCACATCCCTCCGGAGTCGGGTAAAGTCCTCTGAAATAGCATTGGCCAATGTGTCCAAATCCTCGCTCAATCTTAGGAAGGAATTCTCTAATGTAGCCTGCCTTTCCAAGATATTTTCCTCTCTGGTAGCACCCTCATCTAGTCTCCTCAAAAGCTGATCTTGCCCATCTTTTAAGGCCCTTATGGTGATCATCATGCTCTCAAAGTCAAATGTGCCACTCTCAGGTGGTGGGGCTCTATGCTGTGGGTCTGCGGCCCTAACAAAGTTAGGATCAGCATCTCTCGAATCAAGAGGCTCCTCCTCGAGGACATCCTCATCCAGAAAGTCCTCCTCCTCGAATTGAGGAACATAAGCCTCATCCTCCTCACTATCTTCCTCCTCCATGTGGACATTCCCCCTGTCCCTGCCTCCTTGAGCTCTTACCCTCTGAGGTACATCCATAAGAGCTTGGAGACCCATCCTACGTAGGTTTTCCCTGCTAAATTTGTCCGCTGGGGTCTTTCCCTCCTCACCACTCAAATCCACTCCAAAGAACTCAAAAACCCTGGTGAGGGTCCTACCATATGGGAAACCTCCATCCTCAGGATGTGTGGCATGATTGTCCATAGTCTTAAGTATAACTTAGGGCAAGCATAAATGCTCGACACCTCCCTCCAAGGCCTTGTAGATGCAGAAGGCTATGTAGGCTGCCATGAAGCCTACTTGGTTCCTATGACCTCCTCTAGGGAGCAAATTAAACTGAACCAAGCGAGAAAATACACGAGCCTCTGGGTGAAATGTCGTCTCGAAATCCAGACGCACTTTGCTACCACTAATGGTCTCGTAAATGTGGTCCTGCATCTCCGAACTTAAGGATGGGCCCACGGGCTTACTCCTTGGGGGGCTATAGAATTGATGCCCAATTGAAGAAATATCTAAAATACTAGCAAGAGTGTCCACAGTCAAACGAATGTTCACCCCCTTCACCATGCTGGTGATTGAGTACTCCCCATACTAGTAAGAGACCTCCAAATTACAGTAAAATCTTTGACCTAGGTGTTCATAGCATGGGCGGTCAATGTTAAGGATGAACTGCCAACCCAGTGCAGTAAACCTCTCTTGCAGTTGAATCTTCTTAAAATCACAAGTTACCACGGTCTTCTCCATCATCACAGACTTCTTTAGAAAGGTCTGCCAATTCGTTTCTGCCCTCAAACTCTGGAAGAGTCCCTCATCATAGTCTAGAGGATCTATGGGGGCAGGCCCTTGTTGCCTTGTACGAAGGGCTGGGGACCTAGCCCCTACACCCTTCCATTTTGAAGTTGTGGCCCTATGTCTATTCGAAGAGGATTAGAGTTCCTTGCCCTTGCGAGAAGACATCCTAGTAAGAAAAGAGAAGAAATAGTGATAAGTGAGAATGTTGCAAAATAGAAGAGTAACAAAGAAGCATAAAGCATGGCAAGTGATGGAAAGCCATATAGGAATTTCCTCAAGTGGGGAAATTGGTGTCAAATGATGGAAAGCCCCAAATTCAATGTGTAAGTTCAATCCAAGAGAATGAAAATCCCATAATAGTGTAGAACTTGAAGCTTACATATCAATGATAGTAATGCCTATCATTGTACAATCAAGAATATACAAAGAAATTTTTTATTATGACATTGAGGTGCAAGGAATGAGAGGGATTCAAAGTTGTTCACAAGTATGGATTCAAAGTGTAAGACAAACATCATTGCACCAACAATTAATGGTAAGTGATTCAAAGTTGTTCACAAGTATGGAAGGAAGTGAAGAGAATCATAGAAACCCCAGAAATTTTTTTTTTTTGTCAAGAAACCTAACACAAAAGAGATGGGTTTTCATAGAAATGAGATGGAATTGTAAGCATATACAAGTTTCCATGATCTTTCCAACAATGTAAGTGCAAATTAAAGATAAGAAATCCCATTTGAGTTGTTAGTTGGGGAGAAAGGAGAAGAAATAGAAGAAAACCCCAAATTGGAGAAATTAGGGCACGGTTTGGGATTTTCTCACATAGATTGGGTAGTAAAGCCCAAAACTATGAATAAGTCACAAAGGAAGCATCATATTCTCATGGAATGATTATTCTATGGAAAGAAACATGAAAAAAATCAAGTTTTGGGAAGTATAAATGGATTCAACACCCAAAATATATGTTCCAAGAAGAGAAATGGAGAAGAGACTTACTTGAGAGTGAAGGGAGCTTGAATCTTTCAAAATCTGTGGAATCGTTGAGTGAAATCGCGAGTGGATGCGCCAAGAAAACCTCCAAAATCACCTTAAGCTGAGCCAAGGTAGAAGATGATAGATATGAGGGTGAAAGAGGCTTAAAAGTCCCTTCGTTTTTCCGCCTCGGGTTGGACTGGCGGGCTCGACCCGAGCTGCCCGCCGGTGGTAGCCCGCCGGTTGGGAGAAAAAAGAAAAAAATATATATAATAAATAAAAATAAATAAAATAATAAAAATAGTAATAATAATACAAAAAAAATTGAGTGGGACTGCCGTCTTACTTGTCAAAGCACTAACACAGTACCCTCGAGGCTAAGCCGTGGCTGGATGCAAGACATCATACACTACAATACCCCATGTTTTGGCGTATGAATATGTGGCCAGGTTGAAAGTTTAAGGTCAATCTAAGAGTGTGTGAACCATAGAGTGAAATTGATTTCGTGGGCTATGTCATAGAATGGGAAATGATTATGTGCTTTATGTAAATTCTAAGGTACTTAATCAATGTTTTGTGTATGGTACGATTCCACGTGCAAGGACACGATGGTACGCACTAGATCCGGTAGCAGTGCTTGAGGCACATCCACATCACGTGGTCCTCACCCTATCGGTCGACCACCAAATCCTCGAAGGTCCCGCTTTGTGAGGTAAACCCCACTTCCACAACCTCAAGAAACCCTTGATCAGTGTGTAGCACAAAGGGACCCATCTGTGACTACACTTCCGGATCCTCCACCTGTCATCACTCTGAGTGATGTTGCAACCATAGTCCAGCAGTCACAGCAAGCCTTCCAGCAACAAATGCTCCAGCAGTAGCAGGCATTTATGGATGTTATACAGCAACAGTTAGACCTTCCTCAACCTGTCAACATCCCCAGATAATTACTCCATAAGACCAACTTGTAGGGTCTGGTATGGGTCCACCAACTAGAGGAGCACCACTTGGCACGACACCACATGAGCAAGCCAAAGGTACACCTCCAATTCTGCCACTCAGCACTCCTCCATATATGGTGCCCCCTCCGTACCCTTACTATTCGGCATATGCACCCAATTACCCGTTGACGAATAATACGTCAAGGGTAGTGGAATCGTTCAAGAGGAACTTGCCACCTGTATTCTCTAAGGTGGGGAGTGATCCTCTAGAGCTGGACTAGTGGATCCAAGAGCTGAAAAAGATATTTGAGGTAGTTGAGTGCTATAAGGCACAGAAGCTTATTTGTGCAGGGCTACAACTCAAAAATGAAGCCAAATCTTGGTGGCAAGCCTCTAAGCCTATATTGTTTGCCGCACATCCGAAACCCACATGGGAGCAGTTCAAGGAGTTGTTTTTGGCAAACAATTACCCTCGTAGCTTCAGGGATTGTAAAGAAAGGGAATTCATGGCCTTGACTCAAGGCAATAAGACTATCCTTGAGTATCAGTAGCAATTTGAAAACTTGTTCCATTTTGCCCCTAGGCATATGAGGTCAGCTGAAGAAAAGGTATGATTTTTGAAGGGATTAAAGGCATCTATTGGGTCAGTGCTTGAGGTCTTGGATTTGACAGATTATGGCCAAATTGTGCAAAAGGCTAAAACCATGGAAGATAAGTAGAAGGGAGAACAATCCCTCACACCTGGATTATGGAAGAGGACTAATCCATTTTTGGACATGGGCAACTCATCCAAGGTATACCGTGGGTGGTATAGTTCTGGGCCTATATATAGACAGTCCTATATGCCATCTGGCTACCTTCCTCGACCAGCTGGTGGTCTAGGCTCTACATCTTTTCGCTCGAACACTAGTGCGGTGCCTATAGTCACAAGGCCACCCCATCCCCCATCTACATCAGGTCAGGTACAAAGGGTCCCTACCCCAGTTTCGGCGTCACAGATCCGTTGCTTTAATTGCCACTCTTATGGGTATTTTGCCAAAGACTGTCGAGTTAGATCGGCCTTACCATCCAGTCAGCCCTCTATGTACAGACCTCCCTTAACTCGGGGAAATCAATCGCAAGGAAGAATGTATGCCTTATCAGCTAAGGAAGCTGAGGTCAGCAAAAAAGTGGTAGCAAGTACATTTTAATTTAAGATTTTCCTTATGCTGAATTTTGATGACCTGCTATACTTATATGCATTGTTGCACTAGGTGTTCTACCGATATCAGGTATACCAGCCTATGTCTTGTTTGATTCAAGAGCTACACATTCGTTCATATCTAAGAGATTTGCTGAGAAACTTGGTATGTCGCCCAGGACACTAGATCATGAGATGATTGTTAGTATGCCTACAGGAAAAGTTACACAGTTGAAGGAGGTGTATGGGCCATGCCCAGTTGAAATCAGTGGAAAGAAATTGAATGCACAGCTCATCAAATTCAACATACAGAATTTTGACGTTATACTGGGCATGGATTTGTTGTCGGCCCATCGAGCAAATGTGATGTGTGCTAAAAAATTAATTAGGGTGAAAAATGATGAAGGGAAAGAACTGGTATACCAAGCAGATAAAATAAAACGGGCTAAAAAGGTCCTCATCTCTGCTCTTCAAGCAGTAAAGTTGTTGGAAAGTGGATGTCAGGGTTACTTAGCATCGGTACTTGATGTTGATGCAAAGGTTACACCTCTAGAAGAGGTAGAGATGGTTAAAGAATTTCTCGACGTCTTTCCAGATGATCTAATGCATCTACCGCCTGATAGAGAGTTGGAATTTGCCATAGACTTGATTCCTGGAGCAGCTCCAGTGTCTAAAGCTCCATATAGGATGGCACCTACCGAATTGAGGGAGTTACAGACACAGTTGCAAGAATTATTGGAGAAGGGTTTTATTCGCCCAAGTGTTTCACCTTGGGGTGCCCCAGTATTGTTTGTCAAGAAGAAGGATGATAGCTTGCGTATGTGCATCGATTACTGAGAATTGAATAAGTTAACTATTAAGAACCAGTATCGATTACCACGCATTGATGATTTGTTTGACCAACTATAAGGTGCAAAGGTATTTTCAAAGATAGACCTTAGATCATGCTATTATCAGCTCAAGATAAAGAGCGACGACATACCCAAGACAACTTTCAGGACTTGGTATGGTCACTATGAGTTCCTAGTGTTATCTTTTGGGTTAACCAATGCACCGGCAGCATTCATGGATTTAATGAATCGAGTATTTCACGATGTCCTTGATAAATGGGTAATTATCTTTATTGATGACATCTTGATCTACTCTAAGACAGAAAAGGAGCACACTCAACACCTGAGGATGGTATTACAGAGGTTGAGAGAACAACAATTGTTTGCCAAATACAGTAAATGTGAATTTTGGCTTGAGCAAGTTGGATTCCTAGGACACATAGTGTCTAAGGACGGAATTGAGGTGGATCCTGATAAGGTGAAAGCAGTAGTAGAGTGGGAAATCCCTAAGAACGTTACAGAAATTAGAAGTTTCTTGGGTTTAGCTGGGTACTACCGGCGCTTCATTGAGAATTTTGCTCGGATCTCAGCACTAATGACTAAGTTAACCAAAAAGGGTGTAAAATTTGAATGGACAGAGGAATGTGAGAAAAGTTTTCAAGAATTGAAGAAATGGTTGGTGTCAGCCCCTGTGTTGACCATCCCTGAAGGCACAAGTGGAATGATAGTCTACACTGATGCTTCTAAGGTCGGGTTAGGTTGTGTTCTCATGCAACGCGGTAAGGTGATAGCGTATGTGTCTCGACAACTAAAGGAATATGAGAAGAACTACCCCACTCATGACTTGGAACTAGTCGCAGTCATTTTTGCCCTAAAGATTTGGCGACATTATTTGTATGGGGAGAAGTGCGAGATATATAGTGATCACAAAAGCCTTGTGCAACGGATCAGAATTAAGATTCAAGAGCAAACAACGAATAACCCTGACTTTGTTTTAGCCAACAACAGGGCATTGTTGTTTTGAGGTAGGTTGTGTGTGCCCAATGATTTGGAGATACAAGACAAGATAGTGCAGGAAGCACATAGCTCCGAGTACTCACTCCACCCAGGAAGTACAAAGATGTATAAAGACCTTAAACAAAACCGCTGGTGGCCAAGCATGAAAACCACAATAGCCCTATATATGGCGACTTGCCTTACATGCCAAAAAGTGAAAGCTGAGAAGCATCGACCTTATGGTACTCTTCAGTCACTCCCAATACTAGACTGGAAGTGGGACAGGATTATGATGGATTTTGTCACCGGACTACCCCGCACACCTAAGGGGATGGATGCGATTTGGGTGATAGTTGATCGGCTTACTAAGACTGCTCATTTCATCTCATCAAGACCAAATTCTCTATGGCCAAGTTAGCACAACTTTATATGGATAACATAGTGCGCTTGCATGGAGTGCCAGTGAGCATTGTGTCAGATAGGGACCCAAGGTTCACTTCCAAATTTTGGAAAAGTTTCCAGCATACTTTGGGATCACAATTGAACTTGAGTACTGCTTTCCACCCACAGACTGATGGTCAGTCAGAGCGAACCATACAGATATTAGAAGACATGCTTAGGGCATGTGCAATGGAAATGTGTGGTAGTTGGGAAGAATATATACCCCTTATGGAGTTTGCCTATAACAACAGTTATCAAGCTACAATTGGGATGGCTCCATATGAGGCATTATATGGTAGGAAGTGTAGAACTCCTCTGTATTGGAATGAGGTAGGCGAACGCCAAATGTTAGGACCCGAAATGATACAGATGACATGTGACAAGGTCGATGTTATTCGAGAAAGGAATAAGGTAGCTCAGTCACGTCAAAAGAGTTATGCAGACACCCGCAGGAAAGACATTGAGTTTCAAGCAGGAGAAAAGGTATTTCTCAAGATTTCTCCTACTAAAGGGTTTCATAGATTCCATAGAAAGGGTAAGTTGAGCCCGAGATATATTGGCCCATTTGAGATTTTGACTCGGGTTGGCTCTGTAGCCTACATGTTTGCTCTCCCACCTTTGCTCGGAAATTTTCATTATGTATTCCATGTATCCATGCTGAAGCGATACGTTCACGATCCATCGCATGTATTACCCGTGGAACCAGAATATCTAGAAGCTAATATGACCTATAGAGAATAGCCAACTGAAATCTTGGACCGAAAAGTGAAAACCCTTCGCAACCGCTCCATTTCCTTCATAAAGGTGCGATGGGCTAATCATTCACTTGAAGAAGCATCTTGGGAGAAAGTGGATGAAATCCAAGCCAAGTACACTCATCTTTTCGAACAACCAGGTATGCCAATTTCGAGGACGAAATTTTCAAAAAGGGGGGGTAAATGTGATACCCTACTTTTAAAACCTGGTTTAATTACACGGTTGACCCGGCTTAACCATGCAGGACCTGAACCAAAGAGGGTTAAGGCGGAACCATGATGGCAAGGGTGACATGGAACACAGGATGGCCAGACAAGTCTGAGTTAGTGCCAGAGGAGACGGGTGTACCCAAGCCGTGTACATGCACGTATCATAAGGTCATGTAGGGGTAATGCTGGTACGTAGCCATATCCTAAAGTGTATACGTATTATATATCTCGTACCGAGAGTGAGATACATGCCGAGAGTCGAATTTCATCGAAATCTCAATTGTTTGGCTAAGTTTTGACCAATAGGTGGGTGGTCACAGGCGGGCGAACCCGCCCACCTGAGTGACCCACCCATGTGGTTACTAGATATTCTCTAAGTATAAATAGTACTTATTGTGTTTCTCCTTTTCTCATTTAATGCATTAAAGAGTTGGTGAGAAGAGTAAAGAGGAGAGAGAAAAGAAAGGAAGAAAAGAGAACGAAGAAGAAGAAAGGGAAAGAAAGAGGAGGAATAAATGATTTTAAGCAACGCCGAGGTTTGATCTTCTCATTCTGACATTGGAAAAGTGATCCCCAACACGAGATCTATGATTTGAGGTGAGCGATAGCTATACTTCTTAAATTTTCACCAAACCCTAAGTGAAACCCTTGATTTGGGTAGAGTTCCTTGAGATCTTGTAAATCCCACTTGAGATGATGAATCTAAGGTTTAATAGATGGTCTATGTGTTGATTTTGAAGGTTTAAAGAAGTGTTTACAAGATTTGAGAAGCATTTGTGATTTCTTGAGTTAAGAGGTGATTTTGAGGTTTTGGAAGAGTTCTTGAGCAAAGAAGGTAAGATGGCCTTTTAATCCTTAAATCTAACTTGGATCTAGGTTAGAATCATCTTATAAGACCTTAGATGTGTGGAAAATGTGATTGGAACAACCCCATTTGATTTTCCCAAGGTTGAGGAACGTTTCAAGGAAGAAAGCAAATTTTTACCCCCACAGGTGGGCGAAGACCGGCGGGCAAAGAAGCCCGCCTAAGGGGGCAGCGCCGCCCGCCTGAGGGGGCAGCCCCTCGATCCCCATCGGAGGCTGGGGACCGACAGGCGAAGCCGCCCGCCTGAGGGCGTCCACCTGTGGGGGTAGCCCCTCGGTCCCCTCCGAGGGGGCCCACCGGTTTAACCGGCGGGCTATCCGGCTCGCCTGTGAAGACTGGTGGGCGATGATAGGTGGGTTGTCTGGCCCACCTGTTGGCCCCCCAGTCAGATTTTTGAGCCCGAATGGGCCCAAAACGGATGGGCAACCCTCTTTTATAATTTTAAACATGATTTAAACATCAAACCTCGTTAGTTTTGACCCTAAGGTGGTGAAATGCTAACCCCATTCGCTTATAATAGGTTCCACTAGAATTTACGTTTCTCACGTCGGATCTCACCCGTACCGAACGTGAGCTTTTGTACCTAACAGGTAAGTGGGGAAAGGACATTTGAATCTATTTTAAGGCTTGTTTTTGCATCATTAAATTGTATCTAGACTAGCCATGTCATCATGCAAATTATGTGTAGATTAATCACCCTCGTAAGCCATTCGCCTGCATTACTTGTGCATTCTAAACAAATGATCTATGATATATGTGTTGTGCTTTACATTATCAATGCTAAATTATTGATGTGTTTATGTGATGATAGATTGGATTACTGTGCATAATGCATTATTAGACTAGACGCCGTAGTCGGCTTGGAAACGAGTGCATGAGTGGCCCGTGGTATGGGACGCGGTGGCACTATGCAATCGTACTTTTTCATATAGGAGCTTGCGGATTAGGATTATCATTCCCCGTGCTACGACCCTTTCCAATAGGGGTTGAGGTGTTGGTTTATCACTTGGGGGGAAGCAGTGGTAGCGGTTGTCGGGTCACTGTGGCGGTTAGACATACGCCCGGCTGGTCATTAGGACAGTCGACAACCTCAGTGGTATATTCAAGAGGGCCAATCGTACTGCTTTTAAATTGTTGGGGTCAGCACCTTTACTTTTCTATCATTTACTTTTATGTTGAGAGCCGATAGTCAGCATGCTTTACTTTTTTGAGTACTCACGGTGGGCCTTCTCCGACAACCCTATGGGCGTATCGCGAGATGGAGTTCACGGCTTGTACCCGGGGCATACGCGCACTGTGGTTGTAAGTAGCACATAACCAAAGACTTAGTAATGTTGTTTAGGTGGATAAGATTTAAAATGAATTGCATAGCATATAGTGCATATTGATGTGATTGTTGTGTGGTCTTTCTTTTCACTTACTGAGCTAGTGAGCTCATCCCACGTGTGCACCTCTTTTAGATGATTTTGCAGGTCACCCGCCTGAAGATCAGGAGTCGGTGCTGATTGCATGTGCGAGGGCTGTGTTGTGTGACCGCAGTAATGACACCGTACAGGATTTTGCTTTTTAATTCTTTTGATGACCTCCCCTTTTGTGTATTTGATACGTAAATTGTTATTCTTTTGTGTAAATATCATGCTTGCGGGCCCACATGTATTTAGCTATATACTACAATTTGGGTATCAAGTATATTGAGGATATTTATAGGTAATTTAAGTCTTCCGCTGAACTTTTGAACACTTATCTTAGATGTGGGTATGCTATGGTGGGGTACTATATCAGATGATCCTGGCAGGTTTGGGTAAACCGGAGTTAACTCAGTCACCAGTCCGGTTCTGTGTGAACGGGGTGTGACACTTGGACTAATATTGAATTTGCAATCTGAGATTTTGTGCCCAAAAGTGTAGCACTCATAGTAGTGATCTTGAAAGGTGTGCCTCTGCCTCACAAGTTCCATTTGCCATCTATAAAGAGCTTTGAAGTTGTTATATGCTCTTGGTGTCTGTTGAGGACCTTGACTGTACTCATAGTTCTCTGTTCTTATGCTTGGCCTTGCCAACTGTGGTTGTCTAGCATGATTAGTCTTATAGAATAAAGAGGGATTTCCTTTTCTAACTAGACTAATTTGGACTTTGTATTTTTGCACTACTCTCTTGACATTCCTAGCCATAGCAACATGTTCCTTCCCTCTCTGAGCCTTCTTGTCATTGATCCTTAATAGGATTCTACATTGTTCCCTTACCATTTGTCTTAGCATTTTTTGAAGATTCCCCAACCAAACCAAGCCCAAATTTGATGTGAGCCAATTTTTGAGCATTGATGATGTTATTAAGCTTCTTACTGCTAGGATGCTCTTTTGGAGTAGAGCCATCTTCAACATCTTCATTTTCTGAGTCTTCTCTGTCAATCTCAATTCTCTTATGGTCTTCAACCTTAGCCTTCAACAAGTCTAGCTCATCTATATAACCATAAAAAAATACAAGAATCTCAGCTTGCTCCGCCAATCGTGCTTTCAAAGCCACTTTCTCTAACTCAAGTGTGTTGCAGTCAATAGTCTTCTGTGAGATTTGATCCTCAAGGTCATCAAAAGTCTTCCTTGACTTATCAGTCTGGTCTCTCAACTAAAAACTATTTGTTCTTGTTCCTAGAGGTCTTGGGTGACCTTCTTGACTTTCTTCATTTCTTTTTTGAGCTCTTTAATAGCACTTTGAGTTCAGCCTCTGGATGTGATTTTTCTTCTTCTTTAGATGATGATGATGATTCTTCTTTTCCAGATAATTCCTCCTTATTTTTTTTTCACATCTATTGAGACCATGAACATAGCCTCATCATCTGATGATTCTTCAGACTATTCATCAAATGTATCACTATATTTCTTAGAAATCAAACTTTTCTTCTTGTCCCCACCCTTCTTGTATATGTTTAAGAAGAAATTCTTCTTCTCCCTTGAAATGACTTTTCTTATCATCTTCATCACTCTCTCTATTTTTCCTTTGTTGGGACACTTGGCAGTAAAATGTCCAACCCTTCCACATTTAAAACATTTGAAAGGCAACTTATCTATGTACTTTCCTGTTCCCATTTTCAACTTTCGGGTGAAATGACTTTTAGCCTCTTCTTCACCCTCATCAGTGTCCTCCTCTATAGGCTTCTTCTTCTTCTCCTTGATTTTTAAGTTCTTCATTACCTTGAAAGCAGCTTGCTTGTCATTGGACTTTCTTCTTTTCCATCTCATCTCTAGAGCAATGAAAGTATCATACACTTGATCAAGGGTGATAGTGTCAAGGCCCTTTGCCTCTTCAATAGCTGACACGTTGGAGTCATACTTGGGCAACAATGATCTCAATATTTTTTGAATAATTATTGAATCCTCTAGATTTGTTTCCAGTCTCCTGATGGATTTGACCACTTCATTTACCCTGGTCATGTAGGTGTTAATGTTCTCTCCCTCTTGCATTAACAGACTTTCAAATTGACCTTTGAAGGTTTGTAGCTGTGCTTTCTTGATCTTGTCATCTCTTTCATAAATGCTCTTCAGTCTTTCCTACATGTCCTTGGTAGAGTCATAGTCAATCACCTTGGCCATCACACTCTTATCCAAAGATGAGAAGATAGTATTTACTGCTTTCTTATTGTAACCATAAGCCTTCTTGGCTTCATTGTTAGCCAGACCTGCCTAAGATTCTTTGTACCCATTCAAAGTGTATGCCCAAACATAATACCCAGTGAACCTAAGTAAGACTGCATTCTCCTATTCCAGAAGATGAAATCAAACCCATTAAACCTTGGCACATGCCCTGCGTAGTCTTGACCTACCTCTACCTCTGCCTCTGGATCACTCAGTTGTTGATCAAATTGTCACTAAGTATCAGCTTTGATACCAATTTTTGTAACCTAATTGAGAGGGGTGTGAACCAGTGAGTCCAATTCTAATCCCCAAAAACTAGTCTCGAAGTCTGACTTGGCAAACCCTGATGTACTTGTCCTTAGTCGCACACAGTCGTATACATACAACCTCTCATAGGCACTTCTAAGTGTACAAACCCATTCCATATTTCACGCACTTCAATGTATACAATGTAAACAATGGGCACACCCACAATGCAGGAATTTTACAAGGTTCGACAATATGCCTACATCTCGGAGTAGTGCCTGTAAAGGATTTATACCCACTCAATACACTATTTTTTACTGAACCTACAGTTGGGAGCACCCACTCTCAATTTTCTCAAGCCGCAGTTGAGATGGCACACATAGTGCTAGGATAATTTGCAGCACCCATTATAAGTGAGCACCCACTCCTAGTTCTTAGCATCCATTAAGCACACAATACATAAATACAAACAATCTCGGGCTTATATACAATGTTATATAATCAATCCTTGCGTAGCATATACATTAACAATTAGCTAGCTTGCATTCAATTCCACAGACAATACATATAATGTAAATCTAGGGTTTTTTAGGGAATCTCATAATCGGTTCCCTGGGATGAATTGAAAACTTCCACTGACCACTGGAACCTCTAACTTGACCTCACAAGGTGAACTTGGCCCTTCAAGGGTCCACTGACAAACTCAATGCTTTCTCCTTCACTCCGCTTGTCTTTCTTTCTCTTTAAAGCACCATATAAACCTTAAATTTCTCACTTCACTTGAAGTGGAATCAATACACAATTACATATGCTCAACAACCTCTCAATAGGGCTTCAATGGAGGAGACAAAACCCCATAAAACATATCCCAACACCCAAGCCCCTTTTTTCTAATATTTGCACACATCCCCCTCACTTTTAAATATTGATTTCAAAAAACACCCTTATCATCGAGAGGTATTGGCACTTTTCAGTTCAGAATTTTCGGACGGACTAATCTTGCAAAAATACGCACAACCTTATCACCAAGGGGTATTGGCACTTTTCAGTTCGGAATTTTCGGACTAATCTTACAAAAATACGCACAACTTCTTCATCTAATTTTTGATCGAGAGGAAACAAAAAGCATTGGAACTACAACTCATTGCTCTACATTTTCAAAAGTTTTGATTGTCAGACTCAGCCATACAAAAAGCGATGAAACCAAGTGCATCGAAAAGCACTTGGTTTTCATATCACATTTTTTCTAAACTTTTCGGATGCCATAACTTTCTCATATAGAATCAAAAAGTGATGAAACCAAGTGCATTGAAAATATTGGATTTTCCTTGCAAGGTTACATAGAGAACATTTCTTCCAAAAATATCATCTTCTATGTCGAAACTGCCCCTGATTCCATATAAGCTAATTTTTACTGCTAATATCATAACTTCTTCATGTGGTATCAAAACTTGACAAAATCAGGTGCATTAGAAAGGATAAATTATACTATAACTTTTTTATAAAGAAACCAACATTCAAAAAAATCATTTTCACTACCGAAAATGTCCCCAAGCGTAGATAGGCCAAATTTACCAGTTTTAACCTGGAATCCCACACCATCTACCATGGATGAATTAATCCACTCCATACACGCCATATAGTATTGTTATCTCATTAGAGATACCGAGCATTGTCAGTCACCCAAACTGTCCAAGTCATCACCGCCATATGGCCAAGGTTGCCTATAAGGACAACCAGGAAACAACACTTAAGATGGTGATCGGTCTAGCTAAGCAAGCGGTGAATTCTCTGGGCTTGTGGCTTTCATTCTCTTTTGATCTCATTCATCCTCCCTGTGGCATGTCGTCGCTTTCTTCTTACCCTAAGGTGGTGGAGCCATCTCCTTGCATGCCGATAGGTTCTTGTCCATTACTACATACTTATGGGATCTTCTTAGGAGTTCATATAGGTTTTCCGAGTAGTTTTTGGACAAAAAATCCATCAGTTTCTTATGGCATACTTGCTGATAGAGTGTGTTGAAGGTTGTTCCATCTTCCAGGTCTCAGATGACAACAATCACCTTTGTGAAGTGAGATATATAGTCACAGAGTGGCTCGTCCTGATGCCGCCTGACGGTAAACAGGCTGTGCGTGCTCTTCTACTGCTGAATGTTGGTCTAGAAGTTGATGATGAATGCACTCCCTAGTTGATCATAGTTGTGGATTGATCGAGGCTTCAGGGATGAGTACCACGTCAGTGCCACTCCTTTGAGTGAGGTGGGAAAAGCTCGAAAAGGGCTATGTTCGAGCATCTTTGGATGGACATTACCAAGTTTTAGTGTCAGAGATGATCCACAATGTCGGTCATCCCATCATAGAAGATGAAGGTTGGTGCCTTGAACTTTTGGGGGAGTTCAGCATTTACGAGTTTGATCGATAAGAAATTATATGTAGTTAGTATTCATGTTGCTCACATTTTTGTCCAACTCACGAATACGATGTTCTAGGATCATTTCCTTGTTGAGACGGACTTCCAAAGGAATAGGATAATGCCCGTTCAACTATAGAGTATTCGGATTCTTCGGGGGTTCGGAGCCCCTTGTGCTTGTTTCCTAGTCTCCCTCGTCCATGATTGGCTGCGTCTTTATGTGGAACCCCATTACTGTGCGGTCTCTTGGGTGTACGATGTGAACTTCACCGGGGTAATTCTAGCCCACGTTCTTTTCCAACTCCATGTTCCCGCATGGAGTTCCACGAGGATCTATTTTACAAATGATTTTCTCTCCTTAGGCTGTCCCCTAGTGGTAGATCAACCCTTTTGACGCTTTCGCCCCTTAGGGGTTGGTCCTGTGAGTTGAGCTTTAAGTTTGTGAACCGGGTCTTTGGACGGACCCACCCAGGGTCTCTACTTCTATCTCTCAGCCTCTCCTATTTTCAACTTACAAGTGCCTACTGGTGGCCCCTAAGGGTATGAAGGGCTAAGGGTTTCGGTGATGGTGCATGTTGGGGGTCCTATACGACTTCCTTCATCTCTCTGTAGGTCAGCTTGTTTGAGATTTGGACGTCGCCCATTCAAGGATTCCACTTGTCCATTACGTCGATCAATATTCAGCTTTGGATGCCACCCATTCGCCGGTGGAGCAGCGAGTATTCTTCCTTGGGGAAGGGCTGACCTGAACTAGTGGGCAACCCTTTGGAACATGTCATTGGTCTCTAATAGCTATATCAGCAGATCATTCACCTATGCATGAGTTGCTGGAGCACTAGGACTCAACAAAACGACTGGTGAAGGTGGGGGCAGGGCCCCTCTCATCGATTGAACTTGGCCATTAGCTTGTTGGTGGTCCTCCTCTTGCCTCAGGTGAGATGAACCAACATGGGGCATCAGTGGAGGAAGAACCTCAACATTCACCATTCCCACTAGATTCTCGACATTTGCTTGTCCTGCTAGGGGATTCTCAATGTTCGATTTTCCTACTTGAGGATTCTATTGACCTCCTTCTTTATATGGCAGGATGAGGAGAAGACAAGGAGCACTCGCTATGCAGATTCATGATTTGAGTGAGTGGCTTGCTTAGTAGGGTTTCCACAGATGATGCCAATCTGTTATGGCAACAAATAGTCTTAGGCTTTTCTTGTGTCCTGCATAGAGGGACAAACACAAGAGAGTGAGCGCAAAGTTGATTCGGTGGGGGGACTCTGATGCCTAAGTTAGATCTCTCTGAAAATAGATAATCTAGTAAGAATGGAAAATTTTTCGATCCTTTCGGAAGGGGGTTTACCTAGGTTTATATTTGTGGGATGGCGGCAATGAAAAGAGTCCCAATTTGGCAGCTTCCTATTGCTTGTAGAAGTTTGTATATGGTAAGAATTATAATAGGAAAGTTAATAAAGAAGATGTTCTAGTTATGGGAACTCCATGTCTTAACTTTATCGCAGAAGATAAGGCAAGATGTACTTCCTTTTAGGCAAGATTCGATATCCCTTTGAGAATCCTTTTTGAATTGGGACACGTCCACTCCTTGTTCATAGACCACATGTCAAACCTGATAGCCTATTAAAACGTATCCGAATGAGGAAACCCATGGGATTCCTATGTCGATGACTTGGATCCAGTGGTTTGGTTGTCGAGCTACTTACCTCGAACTATGGGTTGCACGTGCCACTCACCATTCGGTAGTGACACCTTGGGCCATCTACTTGGTCATTCTATTGGGCTTGTTTAGTTGCTTGGAATTGCAGTGCCGCAAGACGTCCCTGCTACTTTCCACAAGTTGTGATTTGCCAGTCAATTTCTTTTAATAGAGTATGCTATTGACCTAAGCGTCTTCAGACTAGATAGATGACCCAGTAGGGCCCAGACCAACAGTCTGGGTTGGCATTAATATCTTTCGTGCTTTAGGCAAGCTACATGTTCGGTTCGTTTGGTATGCCCTCGGTGATTGCATATTTTTGCCATAATACCAAGTAAGGGGATATTGATCAAGTTACCTACTTTCGAATGTAATTTATCTTCCTTGTGTTTTTTACGATTTTTGTTTGCTTGCAAGGCATGTCCTACATGTTCTAAGGATCCTTTCCCCTCTTTTTGGCAAGCCTAAAGAGGATTCTTAGGGATTGCCTTCTATGTATCTTCTATTTTTCTATTAATATATAATTTTTTTTTGGGTAAAGATTAATACATCATATTTACCTATAAAAGAAGGCCTACCATCTAATTACATGTTCTTACCCCTCCAAAAAGAGAAAAAAAGAAAAAAAGAAGAAGAAATAAAAAAGAAAGTGGCAGACTAGTAAAAACCATGCCAGCTCGAAATTTTGGTTTGAACTTTGAACCTAGTGACGTGCGTAGAACTCTAGTCGTAACTTTTAACTCGGAACTGTTGGGATATAATAAGGCTGGGTTTGGTAACGTTTCGTGTCAAAAATGAAAATTTTAATTTATGTGTCAAAACACCATTTTTAAATGAAAAAATGGTGTTTGGTGAATCTGTCTCTGAAATGGTTTTAAAACACAAGTCTTTTCTCATCTCTCTGTGCGAAACTGTGAAAAATGAAGAGCTAGGGCGGAAGACAAGTTTATCGGGAACGATTTCCCTAAAATCCCCCAAATAATTTCTTTTTATTTATTTTTTTTATTTTTTTATTTGGAATGAAACAAATTCCAGTTTTTACTATGCTTTTTTCTTTTTTTGTTCCAAAATGATGGAAGCTGGGCTATGATGCACCAAAAGCTTTATTCCATTTTTTTTTGTTCCAATATCTAGAAACGTTCCAATAGAACGTTACCAAACGCAGCCTAAGTATAACTCAAACTGATATTGTACAATCGAAACGCAAACGCGGTTCTCTTATGGCAAAAAGCCACGAGTTCTTGGTTCTTACAGATAAGGTTCGTAATTTTGTTATAGTGCCATACCTTCCTTCGTTATCCGCCTGAAGTGAAAAGTTTTGCGTGCTCTTTTAGCCGAGTTCGAAATGGCTTCGTCGTCCTTTCTTCTTCCGTTAAGTAAGTACTCTTTCCTGAACTCTGATAATCTCTTCCACTTTCTCTTTTATTTAAAATTTAGTTTGATTTTTCTCTACTTGCTATACCTATGAATATTGCGAAAAGATTGCACGTCTTTTTGTGGTGTTGCGTTCTGCAAAATTTTCCCTTCTCTTTCTTTTTTGCATGTGTAATGTTCTTTATTCTATGCAGCATGGTAATGTAGATTTGCTATTTTTTTTTTTCTTTCAATTATTTACTGATCTATATAAACGAAAATGTCAAGAAAGAAAAGATGAAATTAAAGTGCCAAGGGTCTTCCTTTGTTTGATAATCTATTAATTTTGGTTTCATAGTCATTTAGTTTGGGTTGGTGACATTGTAAATATTTGAAATTTCTTAAGATTAATTCAAGTATCATTAATCATCTATAAACTAGTAATCAATTCAATTTTTTCATGCTTTAATTTTAATCCCACACAGTAAAGTAGTGCACAGATTATTATGTTGTCATGCCTCTGTTAAATATGCAGAGAGGTGGTATTTTTTCAGTGCTTTAGCTGTCTTTGGTTTCATCGCTTGTTGCTTTGTCTGGTTCAATAATACCGCTTATCCTAGTGAGTTTTACGGGGCCACTGGGCTTCTCAAGCTCAAGCATTTACTTGTCTTTTTCAAGATTTCATAAGAATGGACTTAGTGAAGTCCCCTATTTCGTATACCGGAAAAAGGAATGACCCGGGGGGTTCA